>NW_022196911.1:47302103-47315235 GCF_008632895.1 Mastomys coucha | reverse complement strand
TCTCAGCCTCCTCTGCTCTAAGGATGCAAGGCTCTTGCATGCCAGTTCTCAGGGCCTGCTTCAGGTCCTGGTATTTGCAAGTACTTTACGGGATGTGTTGACTCCCTGGCTATTTTCCTTAAAAATGAAAATAAACAAAAACCTATTTGGGTCAGAAAGGTGACTCAGTGGGTAAAGGTGTTCAGGGACCCAAGTTCAATGCCTGGAGTCTACCTAGTGGAAGGGGAGAATCAACTCTTGTGAATTGTTTTCTGACCTGCACACCAACTGGGACTTACACACCCTCCTATCCCACTGCTTCTAAAATAAAAATATAGAGAGTAATTTTATACATGAGTTGTCATGTAACACAGACTGTCTCCAAGCTCACTACATAGCTGAGGATGACCTTGAACATCTGGTCTCCCTGCTTCCACCTCTCCAGAAGGCACACAGCACCATGTTCTTTCTACACTGAGGATCCAACCTGGGGCTTTGTGCGCACTAGCCAGCATTCTGCCCACCTGTTCACACGACCAGTGTCATTTCTTCTCAATCTTTTAAACCCTGTCTTCTCTAGGCATGGTGACACGAATCTTTAATCTTTGCTCTCAGGAGACTGAGGCAAGACTGCTACTTTGAGGTCAGTCCAGAAAATGTAAAACCCTATCTCAAAAAGCAAATATATATACACACACATACATACACTCACAGCACACACACTCATACACATTCACACACATGCACATACACTCACACACACACACTCATACACATTCACACACATGCACATACACTCACACACACACTCATTCACACACACGTATATACATACACACATATTCACACACATGCACACACACACTCTCACACACATACACTCATTCGCACACACGTATATACATACACACATACTCATTCACACACATATACATACACACTCAGATACACACACTCTCATACACACATACACATACTCACATACACACATTACATACATACACTCACACTCACACAATACGCACACACAAGCATACACAAACACACTCATATACACACTCACACACTCATACACACACACATACACACAGTCACACATACCAAACCTTAAACTTCTAGGCTTAATTGGTATATTCCTCCCAAATTCCAAAGCATATTTAGAAGAAAATAAACCTCCATGGGATGTGTATGAATGTGTGTGTGTGAGAGAAAGAGAGATTGATTTAGAGCAAATTTTAGTTCCCGTGCCCCTGGGAACCCCAACAAGTCTCCCCACATACCGCCTCCCCCACCACCAGGTTTCACTTGCTTTCAGATGAAAGTAAAAAAATGAATGGTAAAAATAAATCAGAAGTTTAGAATGACTTACAGTAATGAACTGCCAAGTTTAAACTTCAAAGGGCTTCGGAATGAAGGGGATTTTGTGCGTGTCCGTGTGTGTGTGTGTGTGTGTGTGTGTGTGTGTGTGTGTGTGTAGTGAGTGTTTGAATGTAGGGGAGATGACCCATGCCTCATTGCTTATCTCCCACTGGCCATTCCTTAAAAACCAGGGTTGGTAATCATGGCAGTGACTGCACAGGGTGGAAGGTCTCTGCCAACGGCCCACACACCCGCTAGCCACCACTTATTCAGAGAGAAGGTGCAGAAAGACCATGTTCTAACACCTCAAGTGTCCTGAGAAGACCGGGCAAAGGTGACAGACACATGGCCCTGGTTCTCCCGGGGCTTTGCTGAGGGTTGGGGTTCTCACTCTTGTTTCCTAAGACGTCTGTCAAAGCGCCAGCTCTGAAGATACTGGCTGGGCTGAACCAGGATCCGAAGGAGGGAAATCTCTGGATAGGAGAAATGGGGAAGAAGAAAGAAGCCCCTAAGTGTTGGGGGCACAAAGGCCCTCGAGCCCACAGATCACTAGGGAAACCAGGCATGCCAAATACACAGGGACCTCTTCTCAATGGAGGAGATGAAATACCTGTTTTTCTGCCCAGAGAGTTGAGATTAGATTTTGTTAATGACCTGGTGACCTTTTTGCTATGTGGAGGCAGACCTCATCCAAATCCCCCAGAATGCTTATCCCAGACTCTTCCCTCCCTGGACCATTACCTATGCTTAGGGGAGATGTTACGTGTACTCTATGGCCTACTGACCTCTATGTTATCTTGGTCAGAGACCACCCTAGATTCTAGCCTTTTGGCTATAGAACCCACCCTTGTGGCCCCATGTACTTAGTAAAGGAGTTAAGCTGTCACACCTTAAACTTAATTGTGTGCCTGAATTGGAAGGATTGTTGCCTGGAAACCATTTCCTAAAATGTACCACATGTTTTAAGTATGCCGACCGTGAGCCACCTGAAATGAGGCTCCCTGAAGCATGATCCAGGTAGACAAAGTTTTCATTCTTCTTTCTCCTCTGAGTTCGCTTCCCTGTCTGACAACTGCAGGAACCTAAGCTGCAATCTGGTCGAAATCTTTGCTAGCAGAAGATCAAGAAATTCAGCCCAATTAACCACAGCCTGAGGTCTCCCTTCCCAGCCAGGAACCTGCAGTTTTCTAGGACTCTCACCAGAAACCCCATCACAGGGAAAGGATGCATCCTAACCGCCTTGTGTGGCACTAGTGACTCCTAGTTTTATCTTATCAGATGGGGGACACAGCCAGGTAACTCCAGGGCCACCTCATATCAAAAACACAACGAGAAGGGTGGTGGTCCTTAGCAGCATTTGAGCTGTAACCTGAGAGTTACCAAAAGGATACAATGTAGCTCCTGTAAAAACAATGAGTCTTTTATTTTCTCTTGGAAATACTCGTGCTTGGATAGGTCCGATTTACTCCCTGCTCTTCCCAAAACACACCACACCCCCCACTTGGAAAACCCTAAATTTCTTCTCATTGCCCCTCCTCTTCAGGCTTAAGCCTATACTAAACCTCTAGGCCAGTGAGATGGCTCAGGGGCAAAGGCACTTGCCACCAGGTCTGTTAGCCTGAGTTCAATCCCCACTACCTAGCTCGTGTGCGGAAAGGAAGGACCAACCCCAGTAGGTTGTTGTCTGTCCTCTGTACAAACACTGTGGCACAAGTACCCACATGTATGCACAAATAAAATAAAATTTTTGTTTTTTTGTTTTGTTTTGTTTTTTGAAGTAGAGTTTCTTTGTCTAGTCTTGGCTGTCCTGGAACTCACTCTGTAGACCAGACTGTCCTGGAATTTGTTCTGTAGACCAAGCTGGCCTCAAACTCACAAAGATCCACCTGCCTCCCTCTGCCTCCCAAGTGCTGGAATTAAAGGCATCATCACTGCCAGGCAAATAAATGTTTTTTAAAAAGTCATTAAAAATGTATTTAAGCCCTTAGGACAAACAACAATATGAACTAACTAGTACCCTCAGAGCTCCCAGGACTCAACCACCAACCAAGGAGTATACATGATAGGATTGATTGTTCTGGCAGCATGTGTATAGTAGAGCATTGCAAAATCAATCATCAATGGGAGGAGAGGACCTCGGCCCTGTGAAGGTTCTATGCCCCAGTGTAGGGGAATGCCAGGGTCAATAAGTAGGAGAGGGTGGGGTGGCAAGCATAGGGAGGGGGGAGGCAACAGGGGTTTGTTCTTGTTGTGTTTGTTTGTTTGTTTGTTCCTGGGAGGGAAAACTGGGAAAAGAAAAAATCATATGACATGTAAATAAAGAAAATATCTAATAAAAAAATGTATTTAAGAAGCCGGGCGGTGGTGGTGCATGCCTTTAATCCCAGTACTTGGGAGGCAGAGGCAGGTGGATTTCTGAGTTTGAGGCCAGCCTGGTCTACAGAGTGAGTTCCAGGACAGCCAAGGCTACACAGAGAAACCCTGTCCCGAAAAAACAAACAAACAAACAAAAATGTATTTAAGAAAAAAATGTATTTAACTGTGCTTTGAATCTTTTGTTTGTTTGTTTGTTTTAAAAAATGTATTTAAGAAAGTTGACAACCTCAGTAAACTGTCTAGTCCTATAAATTTTTTTCAGCATCAAAGCCACAAATCCAGGTTTGGCTTGACTCAAGGACCCTGAAAGTCCAGGGGAACATTTCAGGCTATGAGGGCAGCAGTGTGGAGCTATCTTACTCCCTCTCACAGGCTACTGGGGGCAGCAGTGTGAAGCTATCTCACTCCCTCTCACACTGACAGGGACATCTGAGTGTGGTCAGTACCAGGAAAGCTAACAATGTCTGGATGCTGGTCATGCCCTAAAGAATGGCACAGCCTAAGGGAATCTTGTCAGGAGACTCTACTCTGTGCCCGCTCCCCATTTTCCACTCTGGTTCCACCCATACCCCCTCAAACTGGAAGAACTCAGCCATGGAAAGACAGATTGCCATGAGCCAACCTTCTACAAAATGCAGATACTAGTTCATTGGGCCTCTGTCAACCTAAGAGCCTGTTTCAAAGAATAACATAGGAAAATATATTAAAATGTTCTGAGTGTCTTTTATGAATACCGTTCAAACTCAGAAGTAATACCGCTCTGCAGGGGAAGACGCTGTTGGCCATGCCTGACCTGCATTTAGTCTTTAGAACCTACATCGTAGAAAGAGAGAAAAAAACAATTCCACACGTTGTCCTTTGACCTACACACACGTTATAGCATGCATGCACATGGATATGTGAGCAGGTCTGTATGTGTACACACACACAGAGACTACTGTGTAATTTTATTTATTTATTTTATGTATAAGAGTATACTATCACTTTCTTCAGACACACCAAAAGAAGACATCAGATCCCATTACAGATGGTTGTGAGCCACCATGTGGTTGCTGGGAACTGAACTCAGGACCTCTGGAAGAGCAGTCCATGCTCTTAACCACTGAGCCACCTCTCCAGCCCTTGTGTAATTTTTTTTTTAAATCAGAAGTTATTAAGAAGCCTAGCAGTGTCGGGCAGTGGTGGCACATGCCTTTAATCCCAACACTTGGGAGGCAGAGGCAGGCGGATTTCTGAGTTCGAGGCCAGCCTGGTAAAAAAAAAAAAAAGCCTAGCAGATATTTCTTTCTATTTTTTTTAACTTTTTAAAAAGATTTATTTATGTGCATTAATGTTTTGCCTGCATGTATGTTTGTGCACCACAAGCATGCCTGGTAGCCCAGGAAGCAAGAAGAGGGTGTTAGATCCCCTTGTACTGGAGTTACAGATAGTTGTAAGCCTCCATGTGGGTTCTGGAAATGGGGCCAGGGTCCTCTGGAAGAGCAGCCAGTGCTCTTAACCACTGAGCCACCTCTCCAGCTTCTCTCTCCATTCTTCCAACTGAAGTTTCTTGTATGTGGTAGTAGGGATGGAACCCAGGGTCTCATATGTGCGTGATATGTACTCTATCTCTGACATACAGCTCCAGCCTCTGCAGCTTTATTTAAATAAAATGGGGAATGGAAATATGGCTCATCAGTTAAGAGCCCTAGCTGCACCTCCAGAGGACCTGAGTTCAACATCGTGGCCTGCACGCAACTATCTACAACTTCTGTCCCAGTAATTCTCATGGCGTCTATGGGTACTGCATGGATGTGGTACATATACATACATGCAGGCAAAACATCCATACACATAAAATACAAGTAAACAAACAAATAAAAATATATTTAAGGCGATGGCAATGTGGCTTGGGGCAGGGAGCTCTTGCAGCTTCACCCAAGTTTGAGCAGAGCCAAGTCTCCAGATCCTCTATGCTTATTTCTTAGCAATGCTATTCATGTCAGAAGTCTGAGCAGGGATTTCACTAGAAACTGATCCTTGCACCTCGTCTTGCCAGGTGCAGGTCCACTTGGGCTTTGGCCCTGTGCAGACCTCCCCACTCTTTGAGAGGAAATCCTTGCGTGTTGGTATGCCCCCCTACCCCTGCCCTGCCCCCCCCGCCTTAGCCGAACATGCCTACACCATGACACTCAAAACAGGAATCTGCAGGGAAGTCCCTAACTCTCCTCCCTGGGCTTGGGTTCACAAAGAACAAAAAGCGCCCAGTGGGTGTCACCAACCCATTCCCATGCAAAGCTCTGGCTGCCACTCCCAAGGTGCTGGCACTGGGGCAGGAGGTGGCCGGAGGTGGCAGGGGATCATGCCACAAGGAAGTCAATGCAGAAGCTGATGCACCTGGGGCAACTATCACTTCAAAGCTCTCTGCTTGGGAACTGTAAATGAAGGGGGCCAGCTAGGACTTCATGGAGGGGTGACCCTGTTCTGTGCCCTCCTACTCAGGCTCAGTCCCTTAGGGGTCAGATCCAAAGACCCTCCAGCACCGCCAGCACTCCAATTAATGGGCACTTTTCGTCTGAACCGAGGAGGCCTGTTCCACCCAGACCAAAAGTAACACCTGAAGCTTTTCCACCGAGCAGAATTCCCCTGAGCTCCGCTGTCCCCTATTGGGCCAGAGGGGCGTCTTGAAAGAAATGAGAAGTTAGGCTTTGAGTCACAAAGGATTAAAAACTTCTGTCATTCCCACCCCCACCCTAGTTCCAATATTACTGCAGAGTTGGAGGGGAAGCTGGGTGAGAGGAGTCTGAGTAGTGGGATTCTGGACACAGGCCCCTTCCTTGCGCTTAGCTGGCATGAGCAGGGCTTGAGCTCCAGCAGCCTCAGACAGTGCTCATGGACCCATGGCACCCTACCCATCCCTGGAAGGGGAAGCCCTGGCTCTTCTCCCTTGAGGCTAAGCTGTCTCAAGTTAAGGGGATACAGAAGTTGTTTCTAGGGGTGGGACCCAGCCCTCTCCACTGTAGGTTAGAAAAGGACCTAGATACCTAAATGACTGGCCCTTGTAGCCCCCACTTCCTGGGGATCAGCTGCTGATCCCACCTTGCAGACACCTTCTAGAACCTCTCCTCACTCACCCAGCAATCTGCTAGCCATCCGTGACATGTGCCAGGGGTCACACACCCACAGACATATCAGCCAGGACAGACAGGACTTCAGATGTCACCCAATGCCGCACACCACTGCCTCAGCAGCCGCAGCATAGCATCTTAGTATCACAACTGGATCTGAGCTGTTGTCCTACAGACACTGGGATCTCCAGCAGCTCTCTTCTCTTCTTATTTGTGGCAGCCTCCCATGGAATACCTGCAATAAAGAGATGAAAGAGCCAGCAGTCCAGAGGGAGCCTCCTTCTGAAGACCAGGTTGCCCATGTTCATGGGAGTAATGGGCAAGGACTCAGGTGAGCAGTAGGCCATCATGGCTCTTTGGCATAGGTGTCAGACAAATGCACCCAAGGTCTGACTTTCAGGCCGAAACCAGACCACCTTCAGGCTAGAGATAAGTTGTTTGCACAGGGGCAGAAGTAATTTCTAAAGCCACTAGGAAGATCTGGGAAAGCAATGGTTCCTTCTAGATGGTCTCTAGAGTCAAGGGTCCAGAATCCCACTTCTCCTCATCCTGTGTGATCTCTTGCAGCTATATGAAGAACATAGAGGCCTTCCTAGCCCTGTAGCCCTAAAACCTAAAGAATCACCCCCAGCCCCAGGGAGGGAGTTCTTACTGTTTCCTTCTCCCTCCCCTTCCTTCCCCCTCCTGTCTCTCTAGGAAAACATCCTTTAAAATAAACTTTGTCTCTGTCTCTCTGTCCCTCTGTGTGTGTGCATGTGTGTGTGTATGTGTGCACATGTGCGTGTGTATGTGTAAACACGCAACCACCACAGTGCACACATGGAGGTCAGAGGGCAACTTTGTGGGGTAAGTTCTTTTCTTCCACTTTTATGTGGGTCCTAGGGATAAAAGTCAAGTTGGAGGCAACTTGACGGAGCCATCTCTCGTCTGCACTAAAATGGGTTTTTAAATGAAATAAACTTCTATTATTAACATCAATAATACCAATTCCCAAGAAAAATAGTATAGGGAAAGCTAGGAGCTCTCCAGCTCCTGTGCCCTCTTCCAGAGGCAGCAGATGGATGGATCTTCTTGGTCAGTTTTCAATTTATTTTCACATGCATATGCACTCATTTACATATATATATATACACACACACAGGGGTAGATGGATTTGCTTGCAGTATACTGAACTTCAATGTATCAAAATATTACAGAAGCCTGAGAGGTTTTGGGTTGTTTGTAGTGCTTGGGATGGAACGCAAGGTCTTGTGCATGCTAGGTAAACACTACAGCTGAGCTACATTTGAGATATATATGTATATATAATATATATATACACACATATATGTTATATATTATATATGTTATACATATATTATATGTGTGTGTTATATATAATATATATATATATATTTCTTTAGCAACTCCTTTTTTAAATTTTATTTTGCTTTGCACGTATGTGTGTTTTCCCTGCATGTATTATATGTATGCTTGGTACCTGTGGAAGCCAAAAAAGGGTGTCAGTTAGGAACTGGACTTACAGATGGTTGTGAGCTACCATGGAGGGAGGCTGGGAATTGAATCCAGGTCCCCTAGAAGAGCAGCCAGAGCTCTAACCACTGAGTAATCTCTCCAGCTCCTAGCACTTTCCTTTTTTTTTTTTTTTTTTTTTTTATTAATGACACATCTTGGAGATTATCTACTTCTCTTCTCTCCCTCTCTCTCTTTCCCTCTCTGTTTCTATCTTTCTTTGTCTCTGTGTATCTCTCTCTGTGTGTCTCTGTCTCTGTGTGTGTGTGTGTGTGTGTGTGTCTGTGTCTGTGTGTGTGTGTGTCTCCGTCTCTTTGCCTTTCTCTGTATGTCTGTCTGTTTCTGTCTCTTCCTCCCTTTCTTTCTTGTACTGGGGATTAAATATTACTCATGTTGGGTAAGCACTCCACCACTGAACAACATCTCCTTCTTTTTATGTTTTATTTTGAGACAAGGTCTCAGTAAGTTGCCTGAGCTAGCCTTGATCTCATGCTGTCACCAGACAGAACTTGATTTGGAGGTCCTCCTGCTTGGCTGAGATTATTGACTGTGTACAGAATTCCAAGTGTGTACCCACTCCCCCACTGTTGAAAACACACATTGTGTTTGGATTACCACAACCACAAACAACACTCTAGCCAATGTCCTTGTGCTTAACTCAGCCTACTTCAGCCAATGGTTGGCTGCTTTGTTGAGCAATGAGCCCCCCCCCCCCATCAGAGAAGGCATTCGAGTAAGAGAGAAAATAATGTTTCTGGAGCTTGGTAATGCTCAAACTTCATTGCGCATGAGCACTACCTGGAGAGCTTTTAAAGCTGTAGACAGTGAGCCAAACATAGCAATTCTGGTTCAGGAGATGAAAGTGGGGCTTAGGGTTTATACTGAAGCGTGTTGCCGGGTAGTGATGCCGGCCTCTAACTCACTCTGTAGCCAGGGACGCTCTTGAACTCCTCCCTCATCCTGCTTCTGCCTCCCAAGGGCTAGGATCACAGGCCCGTGACACCAAGCCCAATTCTAATTGTTTTATTCATTTATTTATTTTCTGTCTATCTGTTTGTCTGATTTCTATTTGAGACAGGGTCTCACTATGTAGCCCTGACTAGCCTGGAACTCATGATGTAGTGTTGGGGTCCCTCAGCTGCAAGACATCGGAGCTTGCCACTGCAGACTCAACTCATGCCTTCTGTGCCTGAACCAAAGACTCACTACTATGAGTTCCACCTTCGAGGATTACAGAGGAAGCTACACCTGCTGGCTGGCATGTATACAGCCTGAGGACAACGGTTGTTGACCTCCTCCCCCACTGTGGACGGCACCTCCAGCCATTCCCCCGGAGTTGAGACCTGCCGGATGCCGAGCCTCCACTTTCAGCCCAGCAGCCAGCTTCCCTTTCGGACTCTTCCTGACTCCTCCCGAATTCCTTACGTTATTCAAATGTCGTTGTAACCTAGAGATTCAGTTATGCTCTCTTGTATATAAATGCGGAACCCCCAAAGTAAAGGAGAGCCTTGATTGGAAACCCTCAACTTGGCTCCGGTGTCCTTTTGTTCTCGAACTCTGTGTTTCAGGTCTCCTTTCTTCCTTCGGTGGAGGCAGAACCCGGTTCGTGAAACTGCGGGTCAGTTTCAATGTAGTACAGAGATCCACTGGCTTCTGCCTCCTGAGAGCTAGGCTTCAAGACGTGTACCACCACATCTAGAGAATCAGGGTGTTTTGAATGAATGCTTAGATTCTACTCTGTAACCCAGTTTGACCTTAAATGTGTGATCCTCCTGCCTTAGGTTCCCGAGTGCTGAGATTACTGAAGTGTGCTATCATGCCCTATTGTGCAGCTTGCTATGTGAAAATTCTGTGACATTAAATTTAGGGAGCAAGGTAAAAGTCCCTTCTGGCCTCCTGGGGGAATTCCTCTGGACATTCATTGAGTACCTTTAATGTCCTTTTCTGGTATTAACTGGAGATCTGACCTTAGCCAAGTCTTGGGATTACCCCTCCTCCTCCAGACCACCCACCTTCCACTTTCCCTTGGATCTGAAGAAACTACCCCATACCCCATACCCACTGTCACTGTGCCAGCATGAGTGAGTACTGGGAACACCAAAGGGAGACCTGGTTTTTCTCTGTGCCTCAGTCCCCTCATACAACGAATGACTGGCATGTAGGGTTGTAATATTAACTGGGGGAATACATGCAAATCTCTGAGCACAGTGACTCACAGCTGTTCTTTCATTTTGGTACAGGGTCTTGCTATGTTGCTTAGGCTAGTCTTGAATGTCCTATCAGCCTCTTGGGAGCTGTGTTGAAAACAGTGTGGCCAGACTGACTGTCGATTCTGATGTCATGATGGCCGTAGCTGTGACTCTGGGGCATACCATCAGAGCAGAGCGCCTCCAAGTCCTAGTGTAAAGAAGACAGGTCCCATGCCCATCCAAGGGACCAAGCTGTCTTTATTCTCAGTAGGCAGAGCTGTGCATGGTAAGCCCCCAGTAAGTTGGTCGGGAATGGAGATGCCTCTCAGTTGGTAGAGAGTTTGCCCACTAAGCACAAAGCCATAGGTTAGAACCCAAACCTGAATAAAACCAGGCGGGTGGAGCATGCCTGTAACCCCAGATCTGGGGATGTGGCAGCAGGTGGATTAGAAACTTGACAAGGTAATGAGTTTGAGGCCAGTCTGGAGAGAGAAGTTCGGTGGGCGTGTTTGAAGTCTCTGGTTTTCGGGCTCAGTGGGGGTGGAGTTTGCTCTTCACTCATTTTCCCCTTTGCCCAGGATGGAAGAATTTTCAATTGAGAAAATAAAGGTTTAAGGTGAATGTTTAGTGTCTTAAAAGAAGAAATGCTTACAATTATTTGCAAGGCAACCTAATGCACAATAAATTTTACCAGATTACCCTTTCAGCCCTCCCTCAGGACCCCATGTCATGTTTCCACAGAGGCCCAAATGTGGCTATGAGCAGGCAGGCTGGGCTATGGAGACACCTCATTTCAGGAGAGCATACACTCACATGCTCCAATGGGAAGTTAGGCACGGCTGTGCAAGTGTGTGTGTGTGTGTGTGTGTGTGTGTGTGTGATCTCAGGGTCTGGGCTTGATTCCTTTCAGTTTTGAAAGGTATTGGTAGATGGTCAGCCAGAACATATTCAGAGTACTGGGAACATTTTCCCAACTGGGAAGGGCTCCTCTTAACCAGTAGGGTGAAGCTGGTCTTCAGACAGGAAGCCATATCCAATCCCTGCCCTCTAAGGATAGAGACCCCTGTAGAGGATGCTTGCAGAATGGATACATATGCAGAGAAAAGAGATCAAATCTGGTGTGGTGGCAAATACTGTAGTCCCAGCACTTGGGAGGAAGTGCCAATGAATCAGAAAGTTCAAGGTCATCATCTGCTATATAGGAAATTAGAGGTCAATCTAGACTACAAGAGACCCTATCTTAAAACCAGCCAGTCAGCCAGCTAACAAACATCAGAGGAAAGAGACTCAGCCCACAGAAGGTGGGCAAGGATGAGAAGCAAAGAACGTCCATTTTTGACGTGGTCCCTCAGGCATCCAGGAAGATGTGGTCTGTGGGTGGAAAGAGATGAGGCAGAGCCGTGAAGACATAGTGGAGGAAGACCCTTCTAGGTGGCATGGGCAGGGGCTGCACGTGGGGACACTGGGGAAGAGGATGAGGAAGAGGAAAACCAGGAGACATCTCCTGGGTGACTATCCAGGTCACGGGCACAGAGCAGGTGGTATCCCAAGAACATGCTAAGAGCTTGGCTTATCTGCAGGCATGCAACTTCAATGTGGATTGATAGAGCATGTATGTATTGCAGGGTCACTATGTGCTTGGCCAGAGTCCTCTTTCACTGGCAAAGCAATTGATGATCTAGGCCACCCTCTGGGCCTTTGCCTAGCCTTCCCGGAAGAAGTGATTCTGCCGAGACATTTGCCAGAAAGACCCCAAAGTACACTGATACCCTCAAACATTCATCCCCAGAAGCCCAAGCCAACAAGGAGCCCCAAAACTGAACAGAAAGAGAACACAAGCTGTAGTCAACACAGGAAAAACCCAGGCTTCCTGTTTGAACTTGGGCAGGTACTGGAAGCTGTGAGTAATGCTGGGGTGGCCTGCGGTGGGGGCTTCTCACAGTGGCTGCGAAGCCTGACTTCCAGTCGCTTGCAGGGGATGCGGGGCCCAGTGGGTGTGTGGCTGTGTAGAAGGATCACTGCATCCACCTAGGCAGGCCACAGGCCAGGCAACATCAAAGCCAGCTGAGCTGCGGTCTCTCAAAGGCTGCTCACTGTGGTCAGTCGCCCTCGATAAGAATTCACCATCAGAGATGGAGGGCATCTGAAGTCACTGGCCTTCATTAAAAAAAAAAGAAGAAGAAGAAGAAAGAAAAGAAAGTAAGCCATTGCTAGGTCCTTGGAAACTGGTGGTGTTTTCTTTTGCCCAACTTGAGGTCAAGGGGTCCACTCTGTACAAGAATGTTGCATGCTTGCATAAGCTACCTGAGGGACCATGGGCAGAGGCTCTTCTCCTCTCCTAGTTTCAGACCTATGAATGAAAAAGAATCCTATAGAAATTTCCAGGCGAGGTTAGGCTCCCCAGTAGGGCAAACGTTGGGCACCAGCAGCTGACTTAACTGCGGCCCTATCCTGTATACACAGAGTGAGCTAATGTCTTTACCCTACTTCTTCTTCTTCTTCTTCTTCTTATTATTATTATTATTATTACTTAAAGATAGTGTTTCTTTTCTCGTCTTTCTCTTTTTCTTTTTTTTTCTTTTCTTTTGGTTTTGGTTTTTCAAGACAGGG
>NW_022196911.1:47299986-47301984 GCF_008632895.1 Mastomys coucha | reverse complement strand
AAAAAAAAAAAAAAAAAAAAAAAAAAACAAAAAAAACTTTTAAATTTCACTTCTATCATTGGGCATCAGTTCTCTTGTTCCACCATGTGGTTCTAGAACACTAACCCAGGTCATCAGGCATGGTGACAAACGTTTTGACTCAAGAAGCCATTTTACAAGCCTCATGAGAAAGGGTCTCTTGTATCCCAGGATGCTCTTTAATTTGACCTGTCAAGGTTTCTCTTGAACTTCTGACCCTGCTACCTCCACATAAAGCCTTGGGCTTTGAAAGTGAGATCATAGCCAGATATGCTGGCACACATCTGTAGTCTCAACACTCCGGAGACAGAGGCAGAAGGATGCCAAAAGTTCAAGATCATATAGCCAGGCTCCATAGGGAGAGACGGGTGTGTATGTTTTGGAGTGTGTATTAAATCATAAAGTTCATAAGATTCAGATTCTGGGCTCCAGAAGTGGGGTTGGTAGAGTTCTCATTCTATGCAGCTCAAAGCCTGAAATTCTAATCTCAGCTCAGAAGGTTAAGTCAAATCCCTGGTGTCGTGAAGCTGCCAAAGACCAAAGCAATATTTTGTCTTTTTTTTTTTTTCTTTGTGGTACTGGTATTTTCTACCTGTGAGGCTACCCCATAAGACAGGGGTCCTTGGCTCCCTGTATGTCTGCCCAGGCCTAGACAGTGACCAGCTTGTCACTGTTTGTTCCCCTGTTAGCCACTTGATCTCTCTGTGCCTCCACTTTTTCATCTCTGAAATGGGAGTATGAAAACTTAGCACAACTGTCTGTTTACTCACAGCCCTGTAGCAGAGATCACACCAGCTGCTGAAAAATGTAAAGCATTTAGAAACCTAAATGTTATATTTATGCAAATCTTGGCAATTCATAGAATCACAGACTGCATTGCTTGGCAGTGGCACTCACATCTAAAGAGCTTTTATTATGAAGCCTGCATTTCCCCGATGAAGAACTTGAAGCCCAGAGGCATGAAGTAACTCACTTAAAGTCACGTAGTAAGAGACTTGGTTTCTCTGATCTCAACCTCACAGACTCAGATCCTTGGGGTTTGTGGATACAAGATGAAGCTAAAAATTAGGGCTGCTTAGAAATTCGGCGTAGTGCTTCCTAACCGGAACAAAGCCCTGGCTGGATCCCAACCCCGGAACATCATAAACCTGGCGTGGTGGCACACACTTGCAATCCTAGCACTTGGGAAGTAGACTCAGGAAGATTAGGAATACAAGATCACCCTAGTTATACAGGAAGTTCTAGGCTATCCTGGGCTACATGAGGCTCTAAAAAAGGAATGGGGGGGGGGGGGTAAGGGGAAGAGTGGGGCTAGCGAAAGATGGTTCAATGGTTAAGAGCACTTGCTGCTCTTCCAGAGGATGGGGGTTCAGTTCCCAGCACCTAGATGATAGCTCACGACGGTCTATAACTCCAGTTCCAGGTGTTTCAATGCCCTCCTCTGACCTCTGTGGGCACTGAACACATATGGTACATAGACATACATGTAGGCAAAGCATCCATAACATAAAATAAAATTTTAAAAATTAAAGAAAAGCTGACATAAACCATTACAATAAAAACAAGAGATCTCATACAGACCAGGCAAGCCTCTAACTCCCCATGTAGCCAAGGCTACCTTGATTCTCCTGCCTCCATCCCCCAAGTGCTGGGATTACAGGCATATGTCACCATCACTAATCTAGGCAGTGCTCTGGGCTTTGTACATGCTAGGCAAGCTTTCTGCCAACTAACCTATGTTCCTCAGTTTTCTCTCTACCCCTCCTTTCCTCTTTCCCTTCTTTCTATTTGTTTGTTTATTTAAACAGAGCTAGCCCAAAACTTGATATATAGCCAAGAATGACAAAATTTCGATCCTTCTGCCTCCCCTTCTCAGGTGCCAAAATTACAGTCATGAGCCACCATTCCTGGTTTGCATCATGCTGGGTAACCAAACCTAAGGCTTCACTTAGGCTATATCCCCAGGAGGTCTCCCTCTGT
>NW_022196911.1:47291081-47299730 GCF_008632895.1 Mastomys coucha | reverse complement strand
CCCCCCCCCCCCCCGCAAATCTCCCATGCAGGCAGGCAGAAGGAGCATTTCACAGACTCAGCACATTCTTCTCTCTCATGAGCTATGTCTGATTTTCCCTTGTGACGCTCCTAGTGGTGAGCCAGAGGTACAGTGAGCGGTTTTGAAGGCAGGTTCCTTATCTCTAAGCGTTATCTAAGCATCAAAGCCCACTTGAAGAAAAAAGCAGTTTCAACATCAAACTTGAAGGTTTGACTGTTAAAAGGAAGAGCCGGGACAAAGCGACCACAGCTTTTATCGCACGTTTATGAAGGTGGCGTGTGGTGGGAATACTACGTCTCAGGTCTGCTGCTGAGAATGCTCGGTGGCCTTTGAACAAAAAACAAAACGGTGGATGGAAACTGCCGGTAATTGTCTTTACCTATGGTTTCAGAGGGCGCACACACCGGGCCTTGCGGTTGCGGGCGCTATTTCTTGCTGGGGTTCGCGTCCCCGGCCCTGCCTGGCACCCAGTGGAACAGATCAAGCCTCAGATCTGTGCACCTGTGGTTCCCGCAAGGAGGCAAGTGGATTACCGCGAGATAGGGCAACAATGGAAAGTTTTCTCACCTGAAAGGTCTGGGGGGAGGGGAAGGGGAGTGTTGTGTGCCCCAGAGAGACTCCTATGCCCCAGAAAAATAAGAAGCCTGAGAAAGGCAGCCCCCTCCCACCCAGGAGCCCCCTTGGCCCACACTGTTGATTTTCTTTGTCATAGAAAGACAAAGAAAGGTTACTTCTACTCCAGGAGATGCCCTGGTTTCTGAAGAAAATAAAGAGAGCAAACAGAACTTTGAAGATCAGAGATTTTTTTTCCCCCAAAAGATTCATGGGGTTAGGGCCCCACCTCAGTTGTAGAGTGCTTGCCTAGCATGCACAGAAGTCCTGGGTTCAATTCCCAGCACCATATAAACGGTGTGGTGGTTTATTCCTTTAATTCCAGCATTTGGGAGGAGGATCAGAACCTCAACGAATCCAATTTAGTGAGTTCGAGGCCAGCCTGAGCTATATGAGACTCCACCTCAGAGAACACATTTATGTTCTAGAGATATATATGCTCTATATCACAGCAAAAGGCCTACTGGGTGTCTCTAGGAGTCAGCTGACATTGTCCAGGCATGCCTACTACCAGAGAACACCATGTGGTGACACACAAGGCTCATTTGCTCTCACTAGGGACAGTGGCAGCTGGGAGGATCCTGTTAAAATAGCCAAAGAATTCTGACAATTCCTGACTCCAGAGGAAAGTCATGGACACTTTCCCGAGCAAGAGACTCCATCCCCAAGTCCAGAACTTCAGGCCCTCAGAGGCCCATCAGCCTATGATCTGATAAGCCTGAAGCCAAACTGCCTTGGTCCATCTTCTACTGCTAGAACGAAATACCCAAGCTGGGATCATTGCTAAAGAATAGAGGATCACGTCCGTGGCAGCGTCTGGCGAGCATCTTGTGCTTGCCCTACGACCTGACTGGGTAAGGCTTGTCAGAGTGACACTTGAACCTCTCTCACATTCCTGACCAGTTCCCCAAGTCCCCATAGCTAAATGCCATCCGCGTGTGACTGGGAAGACTGAGCTGGCAAGCCTTTGAGGTGTACACATTCAAATCTCAGCACAGGCCGAAACTTGAGCCAGGTGGGCAGAGAGCTGACCACAGGTATGGAAGAAGGGACAAAGAAAACCTTGTAGAAGGATTAAGGGGACAAAAAGGAGGCCAGAAGAGAAAGCCAACTAGAGAGGGTAATGCGGCCAGGCTGTTATTCATGCCCGCGTTGTAGGTTCCCAAATATTTTAAGTTTGATTTTTCTTTTTTTGCAGGGTTAGAGGTTGAAGCCAGGGCCCGGTGTCTTTCAGATTCCAAATAAAAGCTCTACCACTAAGCTCCATCGAACTGTATTCTATATGCCTATAGAGAATATATATACTTATATCAAATTTATATCTATGCATACTTATAAAATCTCTAATTGCATTCTATATGTTTATAGGGAATATATATATATAGAATCTATATCTATATATACTCATATAATCTCTCTAACTCTACTCTAAATACTTATATAGAATATGTATAAATATATTCATATAGCATGGCAATCTGTACAGCTACAGTGTACTCATACACATAATAAATAAAATAAATCTTAAAAAAAAAAAAGTACTCATCCCTATACCCACAGGTATGTGTAGCTCTCATACTCCATCAAAGCAGCTTTTTTTTTTTTTTTTTTTTTTTTTTTTTTTTTTTTTTTTTTTTTTTGCAGCAGGGATGGTCACAGAAAGCTATCACTGGCTAAAATGCAGAGAGCAACTGGCCACGAGGTGCCTGACCCCTGTTGATACATTTACAACACAACCCCTCCACTTGAGGCTCAGGAGACATGGAAGAAGAGGGGGAGGAAAGATCTTAAAAGCCAGAAGCCCAGGACTGTTGCTGTGAGACAGTCTGTTCTGGGTGGGATGTGAGGAGGGAGACAAAGTCGAGAGGGTATGGAAGAAGGGCATCTAGGAAGAGCTGGGAGGAAGAAGGAGGTGAATATAATCAAGATGCGTTGCATGAAATTTCCAAAGAATTCATAAAATCATTATGTTATTTAAAAACAAAACCCTAGCAAACAAACTAATGAACTAACAGAAAGCGTGATTATTCCTGGAAATGCCCCAGCCCTGCACACGGCCCCCACTCAAGATCGCTATTGTGACCACATTCTTTTTAATTATTTACTTTTATTTCATGTACATTGTTGTTTTGCCCTTCATGTCTGTCTGTATGAGGGTGTCAGACAGGTTGTGAGTTGCATGTGGCTGCTGGGAATTGAACCGGAGTCCTCTGGAAGAGCATCTGGCTCTCTTAACTGCTGAGCCATCTCTCCAGCCCCTGTGACAACATTCTTAAAAGTTATTTTAATGCCGGGCAGTGGTGATGCATGCCTTTAATCCTAGCACTTGGGAGGCAGAGGCAGGCGGATTTCTGAGTCCGAGGCCAGCCTGGCCTACAGAGTGAGTTCTAGGACAGCCCAGGCCACACAGAGAAACTCTGACTCAAAAAAAACCAAAAAAGTTATTTTACTTATACTAAAAGGTGAGTATGTGTGTGCACGCTCTCACACGTGTGTGCTGTCCCAGCCATTGTACATTTGCTTATTTGTTTGTTTGAAGACAGTTTCGTATAGCTCAGGCTGGCCTCATATACGGCTGAAGATTGCCCTGCCTCTCCTTCCTGAGTCCTCAGATTATAAGTATATATCACCTCTCCCAGTGCTGGGAAGTCAAACCCAGGGATTCCTGCATGCTAGGGGAGCACTCTACCAACAGAGCTACATCCCTTGCCCTGGTATTGAACTTTTGACCCTCTTGCCTGCCTCAAGTTCTGGAATTATAGACAGTATCTCCATACCTTATTTTGTTTTTGTGAGATTAAGTTTCATGTAGTATACTAAGCTGACTTTGAATTCTCTATGTAGCCCAGACTGGCCTCAAGTCACTACAATCCTCCTGCCCCAGCCTCCTTAGTGCTAAGATTACAGATCTGAGCCAGCAGACCTAACTAACCTGAAGTCCCTTCATTATCAGTGTAGCTGGCTCCCTGGCCTACTTCAGTGTATCTATTCTTGGGTTTCAAGAGAACCAGGATCCTCTAGGTCCTGCCCCAAGCCAGGGGCCCCCCGGCCTCCCACAGACTTTAAGGTTTGACCACATTCTACTTTTTCTAGGAGGCTGCTCTATGGAGACTGATGGCAACACAGAGCAGAGTGTGCCCAACGACTTCTGCAGAGCTCTGCACGGGGCATTCTGAGGTTTGCAAGTGGCTCACCCCAGACTCAGTGCCGGATGCCAGTCAGGGAGAATGCACATGGCTGCTCTGCCATCTCCAAAAACCAGTGGGCACTGGGACAGGAGCACAACAAACCAATGCACGTCCCAAACGAGAAGCAGGTGGCTTCCTGAGAGCATATCCTAATGCGGCCTCGGCTTGGTTTGCCCCTCTCCAATGTGGTTCCCATTTGCAAGCGGCTGAGTCTGAAGAGCCTGAAGCCCAGATGCAAAAACGGTATAAATTACAGTTTGCCACTCCAGCCTGCCTGCTTGGGATTGTGGCATAAACATTAAGGCCAAGGCTTACTGATTATAAGGGAGAGACACCGAAGGGAGCGAGGGAGGGTGGGGTAGCATCCCCCTCCCACACTGTCCTCTCTCTGCTCCTTTTTGCATGAAGAGAGGGGCCAGCTCAATTTTCCCAGGAACCTTTCAGGACAAGGTATCCTAACAACCAGCCAGGAGGAGCTGAAGCACTCATCCTCAAGCCTCGCCCATTCTATGAATGTTGCTTCCCTCCATTCCCGTTCTCTGGCCAAGCTGGGTCCTACTATCTGAGGTTTCCCAGGCCCCAAGAGCTATTCTGATCCTTCATGGAATATCCTGGGCATTTGGTTTAGCAACCAACTGCTGTTCTACCCCCTGGATCTTGGCATCTCTCCTCTTATGGACCACACCAATTAGCCCTGATTGCAGAATGAATGTATAGTTCTCCTTGGCCACTGTGTGCAGACCCCGGTCTTCAGAAGTTGGGGAGGGGTCATGCGTATGTTGAAGGTGCAGCAGAAGACGAAGGTGGGTCAAGCTTCTGATCTTCTCAGTAGATGTGGTGGAGCATTAGGGAGAGCCCAGCCCTGCAGAGTTAGAGCCATTAAAACAAGCTCAAGAACATCCTGGGCTACATGATGGGTGGGGCTTGAAGTCTTCCCTGTCCCTCAACCCAAAACAATACTGGCCTAAGTGGGTACTCCAACTTTTAGAAAAGTGGATGCCCTCCCAGCTCCATCCAGCCTGTGTCAGGAAACCCTTTCCCAAGGACCCTAAGCTCAAGATGGCAGCCTCTGGGGTGTGGAGGACTTCCAGCCGCATCCCTTCACCAACAGGCAGCCTGGGGCAAAACATCCTACACCACAGAGAACTTCTAAAAATACGATGTTTTTGTCAGAGAACCACCTACTTCCCTCAGGCTTTGATCTTCACAGGCCCTTTTACTGACAATAACAATCTGAGGCTGCCATCTTCCTTTGGGGGTTACATGTCCAAGACACTAAATCCTTAGCTGGGCATAGTAGTCCCTGGACCTTTTGCACATGCTCAGTTGGTGAAAGCTTTGGCAGCTGGTCCTGCCCTGGGTGAGGAGGTCGAGGTCGTCTAGGGTCAGGGACAGAAGCTGCCAGAGCACCTATCAGCCACAGAACTTCATGCAAGTTTACAAGATCCCACCATCTAAAAACTAGGACAATTAGTGATAGAAATGTCAGTACTCAAATAAGGAGGTTAAGAATGGAGGATGGAGCCGGGTAGTGGTGGCACACACCTTTTATCCCAGCACTTGGGAGGCAGAGGCAGGTGGATTTCTAAGTTCATCGAGGCCAGCCTGGTCTACAGAGTGAGTTCCAGGACAGCCAGGGCTATACAGAGAGACCCTATCTCAAAAAACCAAAAACAAAAAAACAACAAAAAAAAAGAAAATGAAGGATGGGGTGGGGGCTGGAGAAAGGAAGCCCTCCCCCAATTAGTTAATTAATTAAGTGGTTAAGAGCACTGTCTGCTCTTGTAGAAGTCCTGAGTTCAATTCCCAGCAACCACATGGTGACTCACAACCATCTATACTGGGATCTGATGCTATCTTCTGACATAGAGGTGTACATGCAGTTAGAGCACTCAGATACATTAAATAAATAAATAAATAAATAAATAAATAAATAAATAAATTGTATTAAAAAAATGGAGGATTACTTGCCATGAGTCCTGTCTCATGTAGCCAGCTGGCTTCAAGCTTGCTATACAGCTGAGATCTGACCATTGCCCTTGAACTCCTGATCCTTCTGCTTCTATCCCCCAAGTACAGAAACAAGAGGATCCTTGGCACTTACTGACTACCAATCTGATGGTTCATGGCTCTGCCAGGATTTACCAAAAGTCCCCTTTAAGCTCGTGCATCATCATCTTTGGAGGGGTGTAGAGGTAATTACAGGTTCATGACCCTGGGTCAGGGATTTACTAGCTCTGGGTGAGAACATGGCTCCTTGGCTCGTAGTGAGCTATAGGCACTGGGGTACACCTTGATCCTCTAAGGCTGGATATAAAAGGTACCCCACTGCAGATGTCCTGTAGGAAGCCCTCAGCCTTCTGGAGTGTGAGTCAAAACTATGTATATAAGGCTCACATTGTGTTCCATGGGAGTGCTACCCCAGGGATGTTGGGAATGGTAGTCTTGCGCGCGTATATTCAGCACGTACTCGTGAAGATAGGCATACAAGGCATGGTACTGCACACCTGTGGTTCTAACACTCAGGAGTTCCTTAATTTGAGGCCAGCCTGAGATATATAATAAGACCCTTTAGAGGTTCAGAGGAGAAGGAGGAGAAATTAAGGAGGGGGGAAGAGAAAGAGGGAGTGGGGAGGAAGGAAGGAGGAAGAAGAAAAGGAAGAAGAGGGGGGAAAGGAAGTAGAAGGGGGAGGGAGGAGGAGGGGAGGACACACGGACACACACACACACACAAACACCTGTAATTCCAGCATTTAGGCAGCAGAGACCTGAGAGTCAGGATTCAAGGTCACCTTTGGCTACATAAATTAGTTTGAGGCTAGACTATGCTACTTGAGACCCTGTTTGAAAACAGAAACGAAAGGGGCAGGGAGTTCCTCTCCCTTTAATCCCAGCACTCAGGAGGCAGAGGCAGGCAGAGCTCTTAAATTAAAGGCCAGCCTGGTCTACAGAGCAAATTCCAGGGCTACGCAGAGAAACCCTGTCTCAAACAAACAAACAAACAAACAAATAAAAGAATGAGCAGAAGGAAAGAAGGGAGGGAAAGAAAGGAGAAAAGAGAAGAAAGAAAAAACAGAGACAGGCAGAAGGCTGGAGATATGGCTCAGTGGAAAAGAGTGTTGTGTAGCATGCATGGAACCTGGAGTTTGATCTCTGACACCACACACAGCAAACATAGGCTTGTAATCCTAGCTCTTGGAAGGCAGAAGAAGGAGGATCAGAAATTCAAGATCATCAGGGCCCAAGCCTGATATAAGAAACACTGTCAGAGACAGAGACAGACAGACAGACAGACAGACAGAGACAGAAAAAAAGTAAACCCAGCAAGGCTGCAGACTGAGGTAGCCTGTCCCTATAATATGCAAGGCTGATGCACACATGATTTAAAGAGAGAGAAGAAGAAAAATATTCAAAGCTGAAAATCCCACCTGGCCCAACCCTTGCAAGTCTGTGAGCACTAGCTGGCTGGTGATATCTTTTACCTGACTCCAGATGTAACTCCAGATGTGCCCCATTGTCAGAGTGGAATTCTTGGAGACAGTGCCCATTGTCCACTCAGGCTCCTGCTTTGGGCTCTAAACAGTGTGCTGGTCTGAAAGGTCAGTGCCAGGAAGGCAGGACAAGTTCCACATCAGCCAAGCTCTGGGGTAGTTAGAGGTCAGTTAGGGGTGGTTAGGGAGCCGCCCCTCCCTACTGCCCTGAGAGAACTGAGCTCAAGTTCTTCAGAGGGCAACAGCCCAAAACACAGCCAAAACATCTATAGGCCATTCCCTGTTCTGGGAAGCACAGTGGGACTGACCCCCTCCCCCCAACTGTGAGTCCACTGTAGCCTCACAAGGAGCAATTGTTATTCACCTACCTTTGGCAGCACCAAAGCCACTGAGATGCCCCAGAAATCAGAGCTGTCTGACAGCCAGCTCAGAGGACCCAGTGGGGTGGTTGGCCCTGTGCCCTGCTACATAGCTTAATGTAGGGTCCGCAGGCTGAGAACTACCTCATCCTAGCAAGCACGATGTGTTCCTGTTGGGTGCTCTGGGATCCTTCCTGCAGGGTGCATGCCACTGACCTCTAGACAACCCTGGTCTTTTATACGCAAAGTGCTGGTACAACCAAACATTGGGGACAAAATGTGGCTGAGGATACAGCTCAGTGACAGAGCTTAGCATGTCTGAAGCCACACATTTGATGCCCAACTCTACACACAAAGGATGGGGGGGGAGGACGTGGAACAGGTTAAAGGCAGGGCATAATGCTAGGGAGTGGCTAAGAGCACATACTGCTCTTACAGAGGACCCAGGTAGTTCCAGCTCCATGGAGATCTGATGCTTCTGGACTCTGCAGGCATGAGCACTCATATAGAAACAAACTTTAAGGCTGCTTGTAGTGGTATAAGTCTTTAATCCCAGCACTGGAGAGGCAGAGACAGAAAAATCTGTGTCTGAGGCTAACCTAACCTGCATAGTAAGTTTCTGGCCAGCCGGGGCTACAAAATGAAACCTTCTCTCAATAAACAAATAAATAAAAAAAAATAAGAAAGAGAGACATCCAGGGAAGGAACAAGGCATACTTGAGAACTTGGACATCGCCTCCTTAAAACAGAAGACCTTCACCGGCAGTGGTGGCACATGCCTGCCTTTATTCCCAGCATTTGGGAGGCAGAAGCAGTCAGATCTCACTGAGTTTGAGGCCAGCCTGGTCTAAAGAGTGAGTTCCAGGACAGCCAGGGCTATCTCAAAATCTGTCTTGAAAAACAGAGGAGGGGGCCGGGCAGTGGTAGCGCACACCTTTAATCCCAGCACTTGGGAGGCAGAGGCAGGCGGATTTCTGA
>NW_022196911.1:47284006-47290960 GCF_008632895.1 Mastomys coucha | reverse complement strand
AAAAAAAAAAAAAAAAAAAACAGGAGGAAGAAGAGGAGGAGGAGGAAGAGGAGGAGGAGGAAGAACAGGAAGAAGAGATCACAGGGCCATCATTTACCGTTCATACTCTAGTCTCTATATAATGATACCTCCTGGCTGTGTGCAATGTCAGCCTTGGAAGCAACTGAAGCCAGACAACTGGTGGCATCTCCCATGGAGAAGGCTTGGCTGTCTAGAGTAAAGGACTTTGCAGCTCACCTTTCTCCCCACCAGTCACCATGGAGACTCAATGACCAGACAAGTCCTTCTCAGTGCTTTGCAAGTTCCACAGAGCCAAACACAGAGCTCCAGCCAAGGCAAGAGGCCAGGACTGGGGTCATACATGCTGGCATTCTGTGTGTGTGTGTGTGTGTGTGTGTGCGCGCAGATTCATTTTCCCATGAGTGCATCTATTTAGACTAGAGGTCAATGTGGGGTGTTTTTCTCAATCACTCTTAGGGTTGTTTGTTTGTTTTGATAGAGGGTCTTACTAAGTAGCCCTTGCTGGTCTAGAACTCACAGAGATCCACCTGTCTCTCTAGAGCTGGGGGGGCATTTGCTATATCCAGCTTCCACTTTAATTTTTGAGACCGTCTTACTGAAACTGGAGCTCACCAGTTGGCTGGCCAGTGGTGTCCTGCGTCCTCCTGTCTGTAAACGCAAACACTGGCACAAAACACACACACCCATACATGGCTTTCTCCATGAGTGGTGGAGATCTGGATTCATGTCCTCAAGTTGGTACAGCAAGAACTTCACCCACTAAGCTATCTCCCAGCCCCTTGTTCTT
Source organism: Mastomys coucha (assembly GCF_008632895.1). NCBI lineage: Eukaryota > Metazoa > Chordata > Mammalia > Rodentia > Muridae > Mastomys > Mastomys coucha. The sequence goes on along the minus strand of NW_022196911.1, from coordinate 47,290,152 downwards.
ATGTTGCCGGGGTTGAGGGAGTGTTTGTTTTTGAGATAAGTTCTCATGCAACCTAGGGTGGCCTTGAACCCCTATCCCTCCTGCCCCAGCCCCACCAAGTTCTAGGAATACAGACACATATGCCCGTGCTTAGCTCAGGCATGTCACCCCTAAAAACTCAGAAGTATAACAACCCAAAGGAAAATGGATGAAAGTCATAAGCAATGAAGAATTAAAAATGGGCTCTTGGAGCTGGAGAGATGGCTCAGTGGTTAGGAGCGCTGACTGCTCTTCCAGAGGTCCTGAGTTCAAATCCCAGCAACCACATGGTGGCTCACCATCTGCAATGGGGTTTGATGCCTTCTTCTGGTGTGTCTGAAGACAACTACAGTGTACTCATATACATAAGATAAATAATTCTTTTTTAAAAAGTGGGCTCTCAATCCTCTGGTAGAACAGAAGGCAGACACAGTGGGATGCACCTCTCCTATCAGAAGGCCATCGTCCCATTTGGTAACTAGTGGGGCTGTGGTGAACCACACAGCTCTGAGCCGGGAGCTCCCCTATGGAGGCAATGTTCTTATCACAATGGCAACCCAAACGCTCTTCCTGTTTAGGCAAGATTTCTACAGCTAGGGATTAGCCACAGAGAGACTTGCCTAAGTGTGAAAAACACCCAGCATGGATTACTGCTACCAAGTGTCAGAAATACCTGGATGATGTTCAAAAGAGAGGCAGCTCATTTAAACATAGTTCATTGCACATGGAATACCATGGCACCGCTAAGCCAGGGCAGTGGGCTGGTGAGATGGCTCAGCAGTAGGGCACTTGCCACAAAAACCTGGTGACATGCGTTTAATCCCCAGAACTCACCCTGAGGTGGAAGGGTAGATCTAACTCCACAGTTATCCCTAGGTCTCCCTAGCCTATGGCACATGCTCCTGACTAAGAATAAATAGATAAATATTTATAAAAATAAAATGGGGGAGGGACAGACAGAAGAAGGCTCAGTGGTAAAAAAGACTTGCTTTTCATGCAGAGGACCCAGGTTTGGCTCCCAGCACCTACATAGTGGTTAACAACTGCCTATAATAAGTTTCAGGAGATCTGACACCTTCTTCTGGCCTCCACTTGCATTCCAACTCATGTACATATCGACACACATAAATAAAAATAAAATCAATCTTTTTTAAAAATATATACAAGGTAAAGGGAGGGATTCATGAAGTCTAGCTACTGGCTCGTTGCTGGCTTCTGGTGGCCGCAGGAGTCACCATCGTCAGTGTGCCACTCCAGACGGCCACTCCCTCCCTACCTCCTCTCCGAAGGAGGTCCTGGTTAAATTCAGTGCCTTACAAAACAAAAACAAGCTGGACATGGTGGCACACCCCTCTAATTTCAGCACTCAGAAGGCAGAAGCAAGGGGATCTCTGTGAGTTTGAGAACAGTCTGGTTTACATAGGGAGTTCCAGGACAATCAGAGCTACATAGTAAGACCCTGTCTCAACAAAACAAACAAATAAAAACAAAACAAAACAAAACCAAAACAAAATGGGGCTGGAGAGATCACTCGGTGGTCAAAAACACCGACTGCTCTTCCAGAGGTCCTGAGTTCAATTCTCAGCAACCACATGGTGGCTCACAACCATCTATAATGGGATCCGATGCCCTCTTCTTATGTGTCTGAAGACAGTTACAGTGTACTCATATACATAAAATAAATAATAAATCTTAAAAAAAGCCGGGCGGTGGTGGCACACGCCTTTAATCCCAGCACTTGGGAGGCAGAGGCAGGTGGATTTCTGAGTTCGAGGACAGCCTGGCCTACAGAGTGAGTTCCAGGACTGCCAGGGCTACACGGAGAAACCCTGTCTCAAAAAACCAAAAAAAAAAAAAGGTAGGGTGGATGACCACAGAGGACAACTCTCAGGGTTGACCTCTGACCTCCACATGCATGTACATATGCACATGTTCATCCTTACCCCACCTCCCTTCATATATAGACACCTACCTACCCTCATCCCCATCCCCACCAGGATAACAGTCACCTGGCCCCAAATGTTCATAATGGCAGACTGAGACACTGTGACAAAAATATGAAGTCTCACTCTAACAGAGACACTGCTGTGGTAGAATATTTGATTGAACTGTGGACCCCCAAGATTGTGTTAGTTACTGGAAAAACCTGTTTCTAGTTGTGGTGTGGCTCAGCCCTGCACACACCTTTAATCCAAGAACTTTCTGTTTATTACAAACAGAAAGGGCAAGAGGCAGAACAGTTGACAGGAAGTGACCATAGGGAAAAAAAACAGAGAGTGAGAGGAAGTCAGGAGGATGGATAGGAAGTAGAAAGGAAGGACATTCAGTCTGAGGGGTTTTTGAGTTGGTTTGGAGAAAGAGAACTTCCTTTTAGGCTGTGGAGGAAGGTCAGCTGGGTGCTTTCTCTGCCTCTCTGAGCCAGCAGGTTTTCACCCCAGCGTCTGGCTCCCTAGTCTTTATTGGCAAAATCGAATGTTTGATATTTTGTTAGAAACTACACACAGGGATTCCAAGAGCTGGTTTGGCCTGCTCTGCAGCAGCCTAGTCTACGGCCTGGTAGACCCGCACACATCTTTAATCCATCCTTTCTCCATCCCACATCTTCAGATCGACTGGGGGTGGGGGGGCTCCCTGCAGGCACACCAAAGCCTTCACAAGGCCAGCAGCCTCTTCTCAGAGAGCTGTAGGCTTTCAGGCTTTCAGGCTTTCAGCCCACAATAGAAGCTCCTCAACTGGACCAAATTTGTACTTTCCAACAGCAGCTCCAACTTCTCCGCTTCCACAAAACACATCTCTGTGCAACCAGACACCATCACTACCTGTAAGTCCTGACCAAGCCCCCAAGGTCTCAAACACCACTACCCCCAGCTCAACATTTTGATGATGGCATCTTGTTTTCTCTTGGAAACCCAGGCTGGATTGATTAACAAATGCATCAATTAGTTAGCCTCAGAATTTGGTCTGGAAGGAAACACACACTGAAAGAAAAAGTCCACACTAAATAACATCTCTAATTAAAAGTACGAATAGAAAATACTCGTGAACAAAAAGTCCCAACAGAGTTTATTGGCCCGAGACTCAGCCCTGTGTCAGCTCACTGAGGATCCTGGGGAAAGAGGGTTTTCAGATCAGACCATTCGAGACTTCACCCAGGTCTGCAATATCCCAGGACTCTCTTAATGAACCCTCCGATTCTTGGCCTCTTATTCAGGAACTGAAGTAAAGGCTCACATGGTTTTATAAAAGTAGCTTTATTCAAAGCAAATTGCTGGTAGAGATCAGAGGCACACCGTGAGGATTGACAACAGGCACTGGAGGGATGGATCTCAGTGGTTAAGAATGCATACAGTTCTTGTAAAGGACCCAAGATCAGTTCCCAGCACCCACATCACAGCTCACAACAACCTGTAGCTCCAGTTCCAAGAAGTCTGATGCCTCCTCTGGCCTCTCTCAGGCACATGCATTCGTGTATAGAAACACACACGCATAATTAAAAATAAGTGTTTAAGATTAATTTTTCTCTTTGATATTATGAGTGTTTTGTATGCATGTATACATGTCACATGAGTGCCTGGTACCCATGGAGGCCAGAAAAGGGCATCCGATCCACTGGAACTGGAGTTACAGTTAGTTGTGAGCTGCTGTGTGGGTGCTAGGAACGGAACCTGGGTCCTCTGCAAGAATATCCAGTGCTCTTAGCTGCTAAGTCATCTATCCAATGCCCCAGGTAGTTTTTAGAAGATTGACACCAGGCCACGGGAGTGAGGAGACTCAAGTTCTGATTACTATATGGGGCAGGCTTCCTTTTACAGGGTCCTAAAGAAGACTTTTGATTGCTAAGTCATAGTTTAGGTGGAGCTTTATTTTGATTGACAGATTAAGTAACCTTTTCTCTATTGTGCATCATCCTTCCCATAATGCATCTGATTTTTTCTTTCTCCTTTCTCTTTCTTTTTTCTTTTCTCTCTCTCTTCCTCTCTCTCTCTCTCTCTCTCTCTCTCTCTCTCTCTCTCTCTCTTTCTTTCTTTCTTCCTTTCTGCTTTTCTTCTGTTTTCCCCAGGGGGGTCTTATGTAAGACAGGGGTCTCACTATGTAGCCCTGGCCTTACTATGTAGGCCTGGCTGTCCTGGAACTCACTCTGTAGACCAAACTGGCCTCGAACTCACAGAGATCCGCCTGTCTTTGCCTCCCAGGTGCTGGGACTAAAGGTGTGCACCACCATCATCCAGCTAATGCATCTATTTTTAATCACATGCACACTCAAGTAATGTCTATGCTTAAGAGGTTAAATAGAGGGTTCTCCCCTAAAGGTTTGCTTTGAGGAGAATCTGCCTTAATGTGCACACACTCAAAAACAACCTAGGCTGGATGGGCCCCCATCCTCCTACCCAGGTGTATGTAGAATACGTGGGTGAATAGAATCTGAGCCTGAAAACTGTTAAGACACAGTTGGACTGGAGTGGGCAAGAAAGTTTTTCTACATTTTCCCTACAGCAATCTTTTATAAAACTGTTACAGACTTATAAAAAAAAGATTAAAAAAAAATCCAATGCCGGGCAGTGGTGGCACACACCTTTAATCCCAGCACTTGGGAGGCAGAGGCAGGTGGATTTCTGAGTTCTAGGCCAGCCTGGTCTACAGAGTGAGTTCCAGGACAGCCAGAACTACACAGAGACAGGGTTCTGTCTCAAAAACCAAAAAAAAAAAAAAAAAAAAAAAAAAAATCCAGGAACTAGGCAGACACTAATTGAATCCTGAGAGTCAGAACTATGAAGTTTCTTCCTACAAGGGAAACTCCTCCTCTAGCTGGTGTTGGCCTTCACTGGACCTGGAATCCTAAAGAAATGTTAATTCCCTAGGGCCCATTGCTCCAACAGTCTGACAGCCCAGGGGAGGGAAGGACACAAGTCTCTCTCTTCTTCTTTCTCTCCTCCTCTCTCACAATCCCTCCTGCTCCCTCTATCTTCCTCTATCACCAGGGTTCCATGTAGCCCAGGCTGGCCTTGAACTCACTATAGAATCAAAGACAACTTTGAGCTTCTAGCCCTCCTGTCTCGACCTTCCAAGTACCAGGGTTACAGACATGTGCCCTACTGTGTGACACAGAGTGTGGACCCAAATGCCTGGTAACAGTCTCAGCTTCCAGGAAGTTGGGCCCAGGCATGGAGAACAGTCTACATGAGCCAGTAAGCTATCCTCACCCCCACTCCATATCAAAAGCAAACAGTCAGGCATGCTGGCTCATGTCTGTAATCCTGGCACTCAGTGAAGCTAAGGTAGGAGGATGGCCATGAGATTTCCTTAGAGTCTCTCCTCTCTCAAGCCAGTGAGATGGCTCAGGGGTAAAAACACCTGCCATGAAGCCTGAGGACCTGAGCGGTAGAAGGAGACAATCAGCTCTCAAAGGTTGTCCTCTGAGACACACACACATACACACACACACACACACACACACACACACCATGAAACAAGTGAACAACAACGACAACAAAAAAGGATATTTTCAGGGGACTGGAGAGATGGCTCAGGAGTTAAGAGCACTGGTTGCCCTTGTAGAGGACCTGGGTTCAATTCCCAGCACTCCACAACATCAGGCAGCTCATAACCACATATGACTCCAACTCCAGGGATTCTGACACCCTCTTCTGGCCTCCAAGGGCACTGCATGTAAGTGGTATGGATATATATATATATATATATATATATATATATATATACACAAAACATGCACATACATATGTGCACATGCGCACACACAAATATATATATATATATATATATATATATATATATATATATATATATATAAAATATACTACCAGGGCTTCAGAATGGGTCTCTGCCATAAGATCACATGCATTACCACTGGCCACGGTTGTAGGGATGCAGGGCAGGAGACACGGCTTGATGCTTTCATCCACAGAAACAAGAGAATGGTCCTTAATCATCTGAGTACCTGACTCAGGTAGAGCTGGATGGCTGACTTCAACACAGAAAAGAATTTTAGGATGACCAGTATGAGAGCAGGAGCTGATTAAAAATAGAGAAAGGCAGCCAGGCATGGTGGCACACGCCTTTAATTCCAGCACTTGGGAGGCAGAGGCAGGCAGATTTCTGAGTTCGAGGCC
>NW_022196911.1:47228325-47283927 GCF_008632895.1 Mastomys coucha | reverse complement strand
AAAAAAAAAAAAATAGAGAAAGGCATTCAAGAAAACAGAACAAAAGAAAACACCCCCAAGTACAGTGTAGGCTTCTCCTGGGAGTCACAAGGCGGTCTTGGCATGAATCATATTTGCCATTTGGGTGGGTCTCCATGTTACATCTCAAAGGATTGCTAAGAAAAAAAATTTTTTCTCATTTCTTTCTTTTTGATAAGTGAGATTGCAGGGTGGCTCTGGAGACAGGATGACAATCTGATAAAATAAAACCAAGCTCCACTAGGGTTACACTAGGGAGTTAGATCGTGTCTATTTATTATAAAGGGTGTTCCTGGTTAGAGTCCTGGAGAACTACAGATCACAAGTGGGAAGGGAGAAAGGCCTTAGGCCAAGGCTGCTGTGTTAAGAGAGAGATAAATAAATAAATAAATAAATAAATAAATAAATATTAAAAAAAATTAAAACCCAGGCATCCCTAGCTAACAAGAGGCTTCAACTGGACACTGAGGGCCAGAACCCATTTTTTTTTCCCCATGTTCTTAGAATTTTCCTTGTCTTTCAAGCTTGCTCACCACAACCAAGCCAGCTGGGACAATTTTAAAATGTATTAATTATTTTTTCACATTTCCATATATGCATATAGTGGACTCCCCCCATTTCTTTTATGTTTACCTAGCCTTTACACGGAGGCTCTCAGGGTATATTAAGGGTGCCAAGCTCAGCAGTAGCCAGAGCCAGGTTTCCAGGAGAAGGAAGAAATGGCCAGGGCCCTCTCTTACAGGGAGTGAGCTTTGTCGAGAGTCTTAGGGGAACAGGTGCCCCCCAGCCAGAGCGGCGGCACCTCATTCTCCCAAGTCCTCTAGGGTAGGCACCCTTTTTTCCCCAGTCATCTACATCCGATTTGCATGTGACACAAAGGCTGGAAAATTCCCCCTGACGCTGGCTTTGCTCTCCAAACTACAGCACCCAATAGCAGACAGGGTATCCTGCCCTTTATCTAGAAGCAGGCTCTGTGCAGCCTGGGACCCAGCCTCCTACCTCGAGGTGGCAGCTGTGGTGAAGGTGGCAGCAGCCATAGACACAGGCAGAGCAAAACAAGATACTTTTACGTGTGACTCACACCGGAGAACCAGAAGCTAAGCTACAGTGTGAAAACCAGAGCTAGCTGAGTCTGGGGTAGGGAGGAAAGTGGTGGGGAATCCCCTCCAACTCAAGCTACTTCACTTGGCTAAAACACCCTGGCCATGGCCCGAGCGCTCTAGAACCTTCCAAGAAAGTGCCGGCCTCCTGTCTTCTGGGATGGGCAGGTACTAGGTTTCACCGCTACTCCCTGGCCTGGCCCTTTGAGTCTCTGAACCTCTGTCTCAGAAAGCACACCCAAACAGAGAACCCCGCAGCTGGAGATTCATGCCAAGGGTAGGGCCCAGATGGGCAAGCTGCTGACTTCCGGCTCCAGGGGCTGTACCACACTCCTGTTTTTCCTCAGCATGGCTTCCTCTTCCTAATCCAGGCTGTGAGCAATCCCACATGCTTCCAATGAAGTCGTATTTTGCCCAGGACCACCAGAGCTGACTTCTCCAGCCTTGAAGCAATAATTTCCAAAGCGCGCGCCCCAGGATGGCAGGCTGCCCCGAAGCCCTTGGCAAAGGCTGTTTTCAGCTCCTGACACACCCTTGGGGTTTCTGCCATCTTCTTGCTCTAGCTCTACTCGCACCCCCAACAGACCGGCCTGGCTTCAAAAAGCTACTCAAGTCAGCCCCCACCTCGACCCTGAGCACTTCCTCCCTCTGAGCCCCTTAGTCCCCTCACCTGTAAAACAAAGCTGTTAATTATGCTCAAACGGTTGAGGGAAAGCATAAATGAGATAAGGAGAGATCCACCGTACGGGGGCGGGCCCAGCACACCTGGGTTCTCTTAGTATATTTTTTCTCAATTATACTTGTTTCTGTGAACTCTGCCCTTTGCTTGCCCTGTCCTGTTGTTCTTTCCTGGCTACTGGATGTGAGAGGAGAGGAGTACACCATCCATTGCCCCAGGAAGGAGCGACCTGGCTACTGGAAGTGAGGAGCATGGTACACCATCCATTGCCCCGGGAGGGAGTGAATCACTATCAAACCCACTTCAGATTGAGAAGCTGAGACCCAGAGGTGGGCTCCCAAACCAACTCCCTAGGTTCAAATCCCATCACCAGACTTTAGAAGCTGTGTGACCTTGAGCATAATTATCTCTGTCCTTCAAGTCTGTTGATCTGAAAGTGACTAGTTCCTCCTGCTTTAAGCATGGGGAATTTTGATCTCGAAGAATGTGATCATGGCTTTGTGGCCATACAAGAAAAAATTTTTTCAATTACATTAATTTACTCTGTGTGTGTGTGTGATGTGTGTCATCACATGTGTCAAAGGACAACTTGTAGGAGTTGGTTCTCTCCCTCTACCAGTCATCAGTTTTAGTACTAAGAGCCTTTATCAAATAAGCTATCTTGATGGGCCAAGAAATTATCTATTCTCGTTTCTTCCTTTCTTTCTCCCTTTCTTTCTTTCTTTCTTTCTTTCTTTCTTTCTTTCTTTCTTTTCAAAACAAAGTTTTTCTGTGTAGTAGCTTAGATGTCCTAGAACTTGCTCTGTAGATCAGGCTGGCCTTGAACTTACAGAGATTCACCTTCCTCTGCTTCCTGAGTACTGTGATTAAAGACATGAGTCCCCACTACCAGCTGAAAATATCTATATTCTTAAATCAGACAACTATCTGTGATCTCAGCACTCAGGAGCTATGTAGAGGTTGGAAGATCAGAGGTTCAAGGTCATTCTCAGCTACACAGCCGGTTCAAGGCCAACATGGTCTAGATGAGACTGTTTCAAATAAAAATAAAATAAAATAGGCCAGGCGGTGGTGGCTCATGCCTTTAATCCCAGCACTTGGGAGGCAGAGGCAGGCAAATTTCTGAGTTCCAGGCCAGCCTGGTCTACAGAATGAGTTCCAGGACAGCCAGGGCTACACAGAGAAACCCTGTCTCAAAAAAGAAAAAAAAAATTAAAAAAAATTAAAATAAAAAAGTTTAGGGATACACATTTCAACAATTAAGAGTGAAATGACCTAGCCAGGGTAGTGCCCCACACCTGCGCTCCCAGCACTTTTAGGAAAAGTAAAAGCTCAAGGCTATCTTTAAATTACACTGTGAATTTGAGGCTAGCCTGAACTACATGAGATCCTGTCTCAAAACACCAAAATCAGAGTCCCTTCCTGAGGGAGGGATTTCACTAGGTGTCAAAGGATGTTGGTGTTCAGTAAATTGGAGTGAATTTTGTCACTGTGGAGGCTGGCATTAGCCCACCAACCCAAGAAGCTGAGCCAGGGCAGAGCCAGGGCTTCTCTCAGAGATACCTTGCACCAACCCTCGCTGGGTCCTTGTCAGCTCTGTCACCACCGATCAGTCATCAATACTGAAGAAGAGATTACTGTAGGAGAGCTGGGGACAGTTGAGAAGCTGCCAGGGCTTGGTCACTTTGGTCACTTCTGTTGGGCCCTGTTGATAACAATTCCATTACAAAAGATTTTTGTGGAATCCAATACGTCTGACCACGAGGCCTGCTTCAGAGTCCCTGATGGCCTATATGAAACAGAGTTCCTCAGAATGCAGAGATAGCCACTATTGGGAAGGAAAGGGGAATGGGTTCTCCTTTGAGGGACCCAGCATTCCACCAGAAGAATTTGTTTCTTAGGGCAGAGATCGTCCTCTTCCGGAGCCAACCACCAGGGGGCGCCTATGCATAGCCCCCTGCTGCCCGCACTGAATCACAGCCTCCCCATGCAGAGAGCAGGGGGCTGTTAAATGGGGCCCGAGGTAAGGCTGACCCACAGCAGTGAATAAGTGGATTGCTTGGTAGTGCAAGGGGCTCAGCCCCAGTACCCACAGCTGAAGGTTCGGTTTCCACTCGCATTTGATTTTTTTTTTTTTTTTTTTTTTTGAGAAAGGGTTTATCTGTGTAGCCCTGGCTGTCCTGGAACTCACCCTGTAGACCAGGCTGGCCGCAAACTCAGAAATCTGCCTGCTTCTGCTAGGACTAAAGGCATGCGCCACCACTACATTTGAATTTTTTTTATATATGAGGTGTGTATGTCAAATGTACCTATGCCTGTGGAGGACAGAAGGGGATCTCAGATCTCCTGGAGCAGGAGTTATAAGCAAGTACCTTTACACACTGAATCAACACCCCAGTTCATGAATTTTTTATTTCATATTTCTATTATACATTATTATCATTATGATTATTATTTTGGTTTTCAAGACATAGCTTCTCTGTGTAGCCCTGGGTATCCTGTAACTCACTCTGTAGACCAGGCTACCCTTACTCACAGAGATTCATCTGCCTCCTGAGTGCTAGGATTAAAGACTGTGCCACTGTGCCACCTCTGCCAGGCTCATGCTTTTTTTTTTGGTTTTTCAAAACAGGGTTTCTCTGTGTAGCCATGGCTGTTGTCCTGGAACTCACTCTGTAGACCAGGCTGGCCTTGAACTCAGAAATCCACCTGTCTCTGCCTCCCAAATGCTGAGATTAAAGGCATGTGCCACCACTGCCTAGCACATTTTTTTTAAAAATAATAACATTAAATAGTTTTGGCTTTTGTTCCAAAAGCAATAATGCTTTGCACATGAAATGGTGTTTTTAGTTTGTTTGCCTTATATTTAAATTTATGTAAGACTCCCTTAGAGCTAGGCAGAGTAGCTCACATCTACAATCCCTGTGTTTTGGGGAGGCTGAGGCAGAGGGTGGTCAGAAGCTTGAGGGCAGCCTGGGTGACATATCGAGTTCCAAGTCAGTTTGGGCTAAGGAGTGAGCCCCTGTTCTAACATGGTATGTATATTCATGGGCAACAAGGTAGAGGAAATCTCAGTGATTGTGGGCTTTAGTTTCTCCTGGGCACATGCATGTCCACCGGGTCTGCTCTTTTGTCCCAGCTTCTTGGAGGCCTGGCAGTCTTGAGGTCCCTTCAGCCTGTACCACCAAAGCCACACTTTCCCTGGTCACATTGGTCCTGGCTGTTCTCCAACCCCTCTGAGATCCTCCTGGCATCCTTCATACCCCATCCATACAGTGCCGCCTCCCAGCTCCCTGTTCTGTGTGTCTGGGCATTGTGGGTGACAAGGAGGCCCTGTTAACCCTTCCACTGAGCTCCCAACCGGCCTGAAAGCTTGTGCTTGGGGCAACTTTGGGACTTTCTGTAGATGCAAAGGAAAGGTCCTGTGGGGGAACACAGGGGCTCTGTGGGTCAGCCTCATGCAAGATTCTCAGCAGCCAAAAGGGCCAAGGGCTTTCCCCTGCATGTCTGCATCTCTTCCTCAAAGCCAACAGGGGAGTAGCCACTCACCCAGGCAGGAGTAGTTGGGCACACACACTCACACACACACACACTTCTTTGCAAAGTCAAGGCTGGAATAAACTCCTCGAAACTGTCACATAGACATCCCACTTTGGGGTTCTCAGGACAGGCCCAGCAAAGAGCAAGCAGCATTTCTATGACTGCAGAGTAGGTGAAGGAATTGGGGATAATCTCTGGACGTTTCTCAATCCTGGTTCTTGCCTTCCCAAAATCCAACTGCCAAGGATAAGGCCCAGGGTCAGGACTGAGGGCCCTTCTGAATCCAAATGAACAATCAAGAGCCTTGCTGGAGCCCCACGGGCTGTGGATCTCAGAGAGTGGGGTTCCAGCCACAGAGCCAGTACCACAATGAATCAGGAGTTACAGAGGGGGCTATCTCCCTTGGCTTCTCTGCTGTGTGCCCAAGAAGGAAAGGGGCCTGTCTGTAGACAACAGGTTTCTGAGCCGGAGCCAGATGCTTCCCCCAGTCATGGGAGCAGCCTTAGGTGGGCGGGAAGCTGAAGGGAAGGAGAATGAGTGGGACTCGATCCCTCAGGCCAGCTGGAATCAAGGACAGGAAGACAGGGGTACAAATGGAGCTACTTTTAAACCAGCTTCTACTACCTTTTGCTTCACAAGAGCAAATAGGAAAAGTCATAAGGGAGAGGACAGAGACTCCAAAGCCATAAAAAAGAAGACAGGCTTGACCCTGAGGGGAATCCCTTTGTCACTAATAACAGAGCAGTGAACAAAAACTTCAATGTTGACGCTGAGGAAAACCGCAGTGTCAGCAGAGGCCCCCAGTGACCCCAGGTAAACGAGCTACCTTCACTGTGAGAGCCGCTGGCACTCTGAGCACCCAGCCACCGCTCTGCTCCCAGACAGATCCACTCAGAGACCGGAGGCACGGGCAGGGAACCCCCAACTATTATGAGGAAGAGGTTGGATGACTTTGGGGGACAATGGTTGGACCTATCAAATCCATATCCCTTGTGAGAACTAGAAAGGAACAGAACTGGTCTAGTCTTAGTATCTAGAAGAAGCTTTGGAGAGCTGGTCTGGTTAACCATGGGGTCCCCAAGGCACCCTGTCCCATCAGAAAACCTAGGAGGCTGTGGCTCTGGCATCCATCACTCTCTCCAGAGCATCTGTGAGCACCTGTGTGTTGAAGGAGACCCGGGGGCCTTTACCTGGAGGCTTCTGTTACCCTCTAGCATTTCTACACTAGGAATGAAAGATGTCTTCGGGCTGCAGGGTTAGAATCAACTCAGAGTACAAGGACCAGAGTTGAGCTGTGTGACCTGGGGTGACTCACTTCCGTTTTCTGAGCAACCAGTTTCCTCAGTCTGTAAAATGGGCCGAGACCTCTCAGCACTGCAGTCCACAGGAGATAACAGACAGGAAGGTCCTGGTAAACAGTGAAGTGGTGGGCATGTGTCTGGAGTCATCCTTGGGCCCAGCTAGTACATACATACTGTGTAGCCATTCTCTGCCAGTGAAGGAGTTTAACATGAAATGGGCAGTCCCAGTCCAGTGTAGATACTAAGGAGGGGGCCAGGGTTTCTAGTTCTTGGCACCTCTCTTTCCAGACTGCCTATGGTGGCCCAGCTCCCTATGCAATATCACCTCCAAGGGACACACAGTCAGCTCCTCCTATGGGACTGTCCAGCCAAGAAACCCCCTACTTTCTGGTCCCTATCAGGAGACTACTCAGCCAGCCAGTTCTCCAACCCAAGGGACTGGCTGATGTATTGTTACCCATTATGGGAGACAGCTCCACTCCTTTGACAGTCAGAAGAGCCAACAGTTTTAGAACTGAAAGCTTTCTTTCACTGCTTGACTTTGGACAAGGCACTCCATCCTGATCTTCCTAGATTCAGTTTTTCTAGGAATGGTCCTTCCACTGTAAGGTTGTTATGAAGACTAAACAAGATAATTGGTGTAAGAATCCCTTCCTGCAGTCCTGGGTAGAGGTGAGCTGTCCAGTTCATTTTTATCTATTTATTTATTGTGACACTATGTTAAAAAAAAACAATAACTTTAACAAATGTATATGCTTATTCATTTTTTATTACTTTGGTTTTTGGAGTGCTCATTGAAGAGCAGACTATATGGGAGGTATCATTTCTCTCCGGGATTAAATTGGGTGGTTAGACTTAGTGGCAAGCACTTTTACCTGCTAAACCAATCCATCAGCCTATAATAATAATAATAATAATTATTATTATTATTATTATTATTATTATTATTATTTGTGGTGGTATGTGTGTGATAGAAGAGGTGGCACTTGTACCAGAGGACAGGGGTTTTTTGTTTGTTTGTTTTTGTTTCTTGGGGTTTTTGGGGGGTTTTGTTTTGTTTTGTTTCTTTTCTTCTTTTTTTTTTGTTTTTTTGTTTTTTTGTTTTTGTTTGTTTTTTCGAGACAGGGTTTCTCTGTGTAGCCCTGGCTGTCCTTGAACTCACTCTGTAGACCAGGCTGACCTCGAACTCAGAAATCCACCTGCCTCTGCTTCCCAAGTGCTGAGATTAAAGGCATGTGCCACCACTACCTGGCTCAGTTTTATAGCATTGGTTCTCTCCTTCCTTTATGTGGGTTCTGGGGATTGAATTCAGGCTGTCAGGCTTGCACGATAAGCCCTTTACTCACCAGGATATCTCACTGCTGTGCTAACTCCTTTAATCCTCATGAGAACACCTGTGAGAGACAGAAAGCGTGATCACACCATCCACAAGCCCAGAGTGGTTAAGTGCCTCTCCCCAAGCCAGTGGCAAAGACAGTTAAGACAGTGCTTCTCCTCTTCTGCTTCTCAGCTTTCCCCTTCCCATCTCCAGTTTCAGAACAAACTGAAGTAGAAGACTCTTTGCTCTCTCTCACCCTGGCAGGGTAGAGAGAGTACTGGGGCACAAATCTGGCAAGCTCCAAGTCTACACCGGACCAAACTGTCTCTCCTCAAAAGATGCCATTGTTGGCTAAGCCCCCTTGAGATGGATCTAAGGTAGGACCCACCCTGAAAGCAACCCCAAAGACCCATTTGGAGATAGTAACCCTTACATCTGGCCAGATGTCTGCCCAGGCTCCTGGGACCAAGGCAGAACAGAGCTACTTTTGGAAAATAGAGGGGACCGCCCTTGAGGGGAGAGGACTGGGGGAGGGTAAAGACACCAGCACCTGCAGAGCTTCCGGGCCTGCAGAGCCCTGCTTCTGCTCCCACGCCTCCGAGGACAGAGAACTCAACTGAGATGGGCTGCCATGGTCCATCAGCTCTGACTGGTTGGTATGCTTCCTTGAGTCCAGATGAAATCTCTTGAGTAATTTCCTCCCATTAGTCCTGTCTGTACCCTCGGGGCCAGCGCTCCTCCAGCCTGAAGACATCAGGAGACTGGACTTTTGGTTGGAGGAAGCTCCAGGCACTCAGAGTGTTCTGGATGCTTCTGCTGGCAGCAGAAACAGGTTTCCTATCCCTCTAACCTTGTCTCCACCCACGATCACAGCACTTCGGCTACTTGACCGGTTGGTGCTGCCACCTCTAGGGGCTCACCCCCACCCCACTTTATCCCCGATGGCCCAGAACACTGATAGTAGTTGCCAATGGCCACTACTTACTAATGCACCTGCCCTGATCCAGGCACTGGAGCCTCCAGCAAGAACTCACCCTATCCCCTCAGCTCTGATGGACAAGTATCATTCCTCATCCCCACTTAAGAAGGTTCCAGAAGGTCTTGCCCACAATGCACACAAGTCAGAGCTCTTACAGAAAGCAGCTAGGGGTTTTGAGGTTTATTAGGGTTATTTTGTTTTGGAGCATTTTTTGATGATTTTTATAGTGTGTGTGTGTGTGTGTGTATACACACACGTGTGCGCATGCATAGTGTAGTATGAGTCCATGTGAGTGTGCCTGGGAAGGCAAGAGGATGTTGAACCCCCCTGTGAATGCTGGGAATCAAATTCAGATACTCTGCAAGAGCAGTAAGTGCTCTTAACCACTGAGCTGTCCCCTCCAGGACTTTTTTTTTATTTTTTAAAGATTTATTTATTATATCCAAGTACACTGTAGCTGTCTTCAGACACACCAGAAGAGGGCGTCAGATCTCATTAAGGATGGTTTTGAGCCACCATGTGGTTGATGGGATTTGAACTCAGGACCTTCGGAAGAGCAGTCAGTAGTACTCTTTAACCACTGAGCCATCTCTCCAGCACCCTCCCTTTTTTTTTTTTTTTTTGAATCAGGATCTTATGTGCTTCCAGGCAGGCCTCAAAATATATAGTAGAGGAGGACCTTAAATTCCTGATCCTCCTGTCTCCACCTCTCAAGAAATATCAAGATTACAGACATGCACTACCATGGGGATCAAATCTGGGCTTTGTGCACGCCAGGCAAGCATCTGCTCTACCAATCGAGCTACATCTCCAACCCTTTTAAATCTTTTCCCTCCCTTTCTCTTTTGAGACAGTGGCTTGCTCTATACCTAAAACTGTCCTTGGACTTGCTATATAGACCAGACTAGCCTTGAAATCAACAACTTTCCCCTGTCAACCTCCTTTGTAGCTGAAGTCACAGACCTGAGTCTCCACTGTGACAGGCCAGTGTCCAGCTCTTGATCACCAAGAAGCAAAGACAGTAGCCGGCAGATAAGGGGACTCACAGGGACTCAACAAGAGCCTAGGGTGACCTGCCTGGTTTCAGTGCTCAGGGCCATGGGAGCCCTGAAGGGAAGAAGGGGCTCTGCCGACCTGCAATGGTGGGGAGGCTTTTGGATTAGGGAAAGACTATCTATGGCCCTAAAAATACTCCTCAGACACCATAGAGGTACCTAGAGATACCGACTAACAAACTGGAATGATACCACAATACTCCAGGAGCCTGGGAACCATGCTAGACTTTGTGCAATGGCTACATCCTTTGGTGGTGAGCATGTATTAACCACCAAACTAGGCATGGGCCCTATTTACAGTCAGAAAAGGCAGAGATGAAAGTCCCACTAAAGTCAGTGAGATGGCCCAGCCAGCAAAGACCCTTCCTTACTCTCTGTATCTGGTGATTGGAATTCAATCCTGGAGACCCAGAGGATGTGAAAGAATCAACTCCACAGAGTTGTTCTCTGGTCTCCAAGTATGTGTCATAGTACACACACACACACACACACACACACATACACAAATGTTGATGATGATGATGATGATGATGGTGATGGGTTCAATTCCAAGAACCCACATTGTGGAAGGAAAGAACTGATTTTATGCACAGGTCTCCACATTTGAACAGTAGCCCCTGCTCTCACACACACAAAATAAATAAGTAAACAAATGCCATAATAATAATAAACAAACAAACAAACAAGCAAGCAAGCAAATGAGACAGCCACAGAAGCCCGTGCGATGGCTTAGTGATTTTGTAAGAGTACTTACGACGGATGACCTGTGTTTGAATCCTGGAACACATATAAAAAAGCCAGATGTGGTGGCACACATTTTTAATCCCAGGACTCTAAAACATGAACAACTGCCCTACGACCGCATGGCAAGGCACCTCACTGGTATAAATAATGCCAGAATAATGATCTAGGGGGCAGGGTGCTGGCTAGTTTTCTGACAACTTGACACAGGCTAGAGTTATCTGAAAGGAGAGAGACTCAATTGAGAAAACGCCTCTGTAATGTCTGGCTGTAGTTAATTAGTGATTGATGGGAGTTGAGGGGTGGGGTAGCCCACTGTGGGTGGTGCCACCCCCTAGGCTTGTGGTTCTGCTCTATAAGAAAGCAGGGAAACAAGCTAGGAAGCAGCACCCCTCAGTGGCCTCTGCATCAGCTCCTGCCTCCAGATTCCAGCCTTGCTTGAGTTCCTGTCCTGACCTCCTTTGATGATAGACTATGTATGATATGGTCCAATGTCTAAGCCAAATAAACCCCTTTCCTCTCCAACTTGCTTTTGGTCATGGCATTTCATTGCAGCAATAGAAACCTTAACTAGGGGGGCTGGCGAGATGGCTCAGCGGGTAAGAGCACTGACTGCTCTTCCAGAGGTCCTGAGTTCGGATCCTAGCAAACACATGGTGGCTCACAACCACCCGTAATGAGATTTGATGCCCTCTTCTGGTATGTCTGAAGACAGCTACAGTGAATTACGCCGGAGAGAGCGGGGCCGTCCTGAGTTCAATTCCCAGCAGCCGCATGATGGCTCATGGTCATCTGTACAGCCGCGCTGTATAAATAAAATAAATAAAATAAAATACAAATAAAATAAATAAATCTTTAAGAACTAATATTAAAAAACAAAAAAACAAAAAAAAACCTTAACTAGGACTGGTGCGAATCCAAAACAATTGATAAAAGAGTGCTTGCCCAGCGAGCATGAAGTTCCGGGCTCACCCTCAGCACCTCATAAATGAACTGTGGTAGTATGGATCTTTAACTGCGAATTCGGGAAGAGTGGGAGGTGAGGGTCATCTTTGGCTACCTAGTCAAAAAAAGAGGAAGAAAAAAGAAGAGAGATCTAAAGCTGGAATGATGGTTCACACCTACAACCCAGCCTTTGGGAGGCTAAGGTAGGAAGAATTCAAGTCTCTGGTCAGCCTGGGCTTTATAGTAAGTTTCAAGTCAGTGTCAGTTCAAAAGAAGAGCACTGTCCACATCAAATGGACAGACCTACTGACAAATATCTAACGATTTCTCTTGCCTCATGAGACATTCCTTACTTCAGGGGTCTGGACAGCCTAAACCAGCATTGATATGGGTACATATGTCTTGTAGTTGCAGGCAGCTCCCACATCCAGGCAGGAGCTTGAATAATTCTGGGCCCAGAGAATACAGAGGAATCACTTGTCAAGCCCCTGGTAGACTGGGGACCAGGCATAGGCCTGTGTCTATTCAGTTCTAGGATGACCAGTGTACAGGGCAGACTTCCCTTGCTGTCTCTGACCCAGATCATTCCTTCTGGTGAGTGAATTTCAGGTCCATTCATTAGGAATCCAGTATGGGATTTGGCCTGTAGGAAATAGTGGTAAGAAGTCCTTGGAACCTGTAGGACAGACTTCTTAATTCCCCCATAGTAGGCAAAGTTCTTGAGGGTTCCATTAGTACAAATTGCATAGCTAAAAATAACTTTATTGTTTAGGTTTTTGTTTTATTTTATTTTCAAGACAGGGTTTCTCCATATACCTTTTTTTTTTGGGGGGGGGGGGTGAGACAGGGTTTCTCTGTGTAGCCCTGGCTGTCCTGGAACTCACTCTGTAGATCAGTCTGGGCTCGAACTCAGAAATCTGCCTGTCTCCGCCTCCCAAATGCTGGGATTAAAGGCCTGTGCCACCACTGCCTGGCCCTCCATATACCTTTGGATGTCCTGGAACTGGCTCTGTAGACGAGGCTGGCCTTAAACTCACAAAGACCCACTTGCCTTTGTCCCCTGAGTGCTGGGATTAAAAGTGTGTGCCGCTACCACCTGGCTGGTTTTTGAACTTTTTAAAGGCAGGGCTTGTTAGGTTCCTGTCCTATACTTAAACTTACTATGAAGTTCATGCTCGTCCTGAACTAGCCATCTTCCTGTCTCAGCCTCCCAAGTGCAAGGACTATAGCATGCTTTATCAAGACTTTCTTCCTCTCCTTACAGTTATTTTAAAACACACACACACATACACATGCACACACATACACACATGCACACACACGCGAACACACACACGCACACACATGTGCACACACACACACACACACACACACTTGTTGTTGTTTAAGGCAAGATCTCATGTATCCCAAGCTGATCTCCTACTGGCTATGTAGCCAAAGATGACCCTAAATGTAAATCTTTCTCACACACGAACACACACCTTAGTATTTATTATCTATGTGTAGGTTTTTGACTGCATGCATGTCTGTGTACTGTGTTCATGTTTGGTACCTGCAGAGACCAGGAGAGGGTGTCGGATCTTTTGAGGTTGGAGTTACAGACAGTTGTAAGCACAGATATGTGAATATGGGCTGGGAACCAAACTGGGGTTCTCTGAAATAGCCCTTTCTTTTAACCAGCCCTCATATTTTAAAAAACATGTGTGTGCGTAGGCCAGAGGACAATCTCAGAGGTCATTCTCAGGCGCCAGCAGCCTCCTTAGAGACAGGATGTCTGACTGGTCTGGAAGCTCACCAATTAAAAACTAGAATGGCGGGGGCTGGAGAGATGGCTCAGCGGTTAAGAGCACTGACTGCTTTTCCAAAGGTCCTGAGTTCAAATCCCACCAACCACATGGTGGCTCACAACCATCCATAATGAGGTCTGACGCCCTCTTCTGGAGTGTCTGAAGACAGCTACAGTGTACTCACATATAATAAATAAATTAAAAAAAAAAAAAAAACTAGAATGGCTGACCAGAAAGCCTTAGTTTATGTGGTGCTGGGAACTAGACCCGGAGCTTGATACATGCTTAGCAAGTGCTCCACTAAGTGAGCTACACCCCTAGCTCCTCATCCTTCCCTATGAAGGAAAACATGGCTCCATAACACACACACACACACACACACACACACACACAGAGAGAGAGAGAGAGAGAGAGAGAGAGAGAGAGAGAGAGAGAGAGAGAGAGAAACACAGCTTCTAGAGAGTTTCTAGGAATAAAACTCAGTCTGCCTCAGGAATTGTGTCTGTGTCCAGCTCTGTGTGCAGAGAGTTCACCCACAGGGAGGAAACCTGCCCAGAGCCTGCAGGCACCCTTCAGGCGGTCCTGGCAAGTCCTGACAGGATGGCAAGTGGGCTGGCAGGCCAGAAGAGGGCTGCTCTCTGCTGGCTCCTGAGTCTCTCTCTGCTGTAATTTACTCAATCCATCTGGGGCTACTTTGAGCCATTTTCTGGAAATGCCACATTTCAAGGATCTCCCTGTTAGAAAAGGTCAGAGAGTTCATGAGGGCCTTTCATGTTAAAGGGACTTGAAAGGGAAGGAGAGGAAATGTGTATTTTCAGCCTTCGCTATGATTAAGTGGGTTCAGGCCATGAGAACAGTCGGATGATTTACATGGCATTACATGAAGAGCCAATTAGCCTAACAACTTCCGAAAAATATCGAGCTCGAGAGCACCCATTTATTAGAGTGTTGGAATGTGCCAGGCTTTATGCTGAGCTCTTTACTGGGAGACAGTGACTCACCCAGTCTTATGCTGGCATAAGGGAGAGGCAGGCCCAGACCCACAGCCATTCCACCCACGAGGATGCTGAAGCTGAGGCCCGTGACCTGCCCTAGGTCCCACGTGGGACAACCCCTGGAGCTTCCTTTCTCCAATCGCCAAGCCTCGAAGGGCTCCTTTTACCCCAGCTTCAGGAGGACCATCAAGTTCACCTGGCTTATTTGCATAATAATAAGCCCACCACCTGTGGCTTGGCCACGGAAGATTTGGATCTCCCCCACAACTGGTCTGGTCCTCCAACTCTCTGGGAACTTCCAGAGGAGTAGCCACCAAAGGGCTTGGTCCCTGGGACACATCATTCTGAAAGATCTCCTCACCCCATTTGAGACAGGGTCCTCTGTAGTGAGCCCTGGAGGATCCTGAACATCTGATCCTCCTGCCTGTATCTGCTGAGAGCTAGAACTGAGAGGATGGTGTGTCTTGAGTCGCCACCCTCAGTCTATGTGGGATCAAGTGCTTCACACACTAGTCAAGCATTTGTCAACTGAGCCACGCCCCCAGCAGCTCTCCAGTCCTCCACAGCCCCTCCATGAAAGAAGAATCACACACATCCCCAAAATCAGGTATAGTAATTTTTATTAGTGATAGCTGGTTCCTCAGTATTTTCTCTCCATATGCCACACAGCGAATAAGTCCCTTTCCAGCACTCAGAAAGCAAGAGGCTGGCGGGTCTCTGAGTCTGAGGCCAGCATGATCCACAGAAAAGTTCCAGGATAGCCAGGGCTACACAGAGAAACCCTGTTTTAATGGGGGTTGGAAAGAAGCCTATCAGGGGACCCGCTGGACAATCGATGATCATGGGCGTTTAGGTACTGGGCCTGGGGAGAGACCACCAGGAGCTGCAAGCTTATGGGCTCAGCACCCTCACTTTGAAGCTGTGATGTCTCAGGTGACTCACACAACCTCTCTGAGCTTTAGTTTCCTCATTAGTAAAATGGGGACAATTGTCCCCATGTCGCTGAGTTTAATAACGATTAAATGAGATGATGTGTATGAAGCTCCTAAGGATGCTGACATGCTGCAATCGCCTAGTCTATGTGGTCATCTGCCCAGTGATGGTCACAGAATTGGTGTTATCTAGGCTTCTGCGGGGAGACCTGCCCATTCATTTATTTATCTATTTATTTTTATTTTTCTTCAGATAGAATCTCACTATGTAGCCCAGGCTGGGTTAGCTCTCCAAACCCTGGGAGCTTTCCACATCTGATGAATTCCACCCCCACCTCTCTCCCACTCCCCACCCCTAAGCCTCGATGACCATCCTGACCACACCCGGGTCTCTCGACCCCCCTGAGCCTGCACGCCTTCCTGCCTGCCATCTTGTGTGAGGGCACAGCAGCTGCTGCTCGGTGAGCCTTCATACTATGCTCAGTGTGGATGTGGAGGCGGAGACTCACCCTTCTACCCACCCCCCCTCAAGTTCCCTTCTTGCCTCCCCCCTCACGGCTCATCCCCATGGGGTGAGGCTTGGAGCCAGGATGCCTCAGGGCAGTGGTTCCCAGGATGGGGGATTTCACAGCTCTATAATCCAAGAAACTGGAGGTTGAGAGGGCGAACAAATCAGGAAAAAGTATATTTTCTTTTGCCAAATAAGGGTATATAAAAAAATCCCTCTTCACTATCATTTGACATAGGCTACTTCAGCGCCAGTGAAGCAGAAATGCCTTGTTCTTTGATAAAAGGGCAGTACTAAGCTGGGGAAAAAAAAATTTACTCCAGAGGGCGGGAATCACACCTCTCCTGCCCTGACTCTTCTTCAGAAATTCGACCCCCAATGGCCTGTGTCAGTTGGAACCTCATGGTCTGCCAACCATCATGGAAGCGACTTTGCCAAAGTTGGAGTCGTTTTATAAATACAGGAGGATCCGCTGCGCTTTGGCTCAGGATGATCTCAATTTCTGTGCAACTTTCTCAGAGAGGTGCTCACCCCAAAGTTAGTCAGAACAACCTTGGAGCTGAGGTGGTGGTGGGAGGCCTTGCCCCTGGGTCCTTCCTCTCTTGAAGCTTTCCATTGGAGCCCCTGCCCTGCCCCCAATCTAGAGACGATGGGGTCAAAATCAGCAGCAAACTGGCACCTGCGGAAGGAGGACTTTAGAGGCTCCCAGGGCGGGGTCTGCACCGCATCTCTATTGCCAAGCTGAGCATTAAGGGCTAAGTCCCCCATCGTGGAGAAGGAGGTGAAGCGGGCTTCCCGGCTGGGAGCTGGAGGACCCAGAAGCCCCGCTGGCAGGGCGCTGATAGGATCTGAGCGCTGGGAAGCAAGGCCCGGTCTCTTTGATCCTCCGCCAGGCAGGCTGGGCCTGGACCGGGAGGGGCGGTGCGGCTGTCTTCCGGCCGGCTTTGCGCCGTTGCCAGGGGTCCTGTGGGGCCCGGAGTCGGAGAGGCGGCCAGTGTCCTCCTTCACAAATTACCCACTGTTGTTCCAACTGCTTTCCCAAGAAGTGGAAGAAGTCCACATCGACTCCAACACTGAAGCGTGCTTGGGGCGGAGGTGTGCCGCCTTCAGTTTACTGCATCGCTATCCAAAGGGCCTAGTGTCTTACAGAAACAGGGACCGATCGCCGTGGATTCGACCCTGGGTGCCAAGGAGATGACACTGAAGACGCGGCCTTAACTAGCGTCAGGGTCAATGGACTCCGGACGCCAACTTCCCATACTGAGCCTAAAGACCCCCAAGACCGAATCCCGTGGCCCACGTGGCCGCGGGAAGTCTCAGTTCCTGGACAGCAGGTTCTAGGCGTCGAACTTAGTTGGGAAAGTCATAGCGGGCTGGAGAACCCACGTGAGTGGCCACGATCCTTCCTCGCCTCGGGCCGCCCGCCACATGTCATATATTTAAGGTGTTTGATTTGCCTAGTCGGCACAGGGATGGATGGTGAAAGGGGCAGGTGTGTGTGTCAGGGTCCATCTAGCCTCCCGGGGAGGTAGGAAGCCTCCAGATTAAGCAAAGGATGCTGTTCACACCAAGGTTCCGAGCCACCCACCGGTTCCACCGGTCTAAGGAACCACCTTCTCCGCAATTTGGACGCAAGTTGTGGCTGTTTTATAGATTAAGGAAATGGAGTTCCACAGTTTAGTAAGGGATTTCAGGTTAGAGACAAGCTCGAGGAGAGCGAGCCCTTTAAGATGATGCCCAGTGGGCCTGTCTCGGTCTCTCCAGGGAGAGGAGGGCGGGGTCTGGGGCGTTAGTCCCTCCCACCGCGACCCCGCCCCGGCGCCCGCTCCGCCCCCGGCTCCCTGCCCGCGGTGCCTTTGATGTTCCGACCCGCCAGCTCCCAAAGCCGCTGTGCCCCGCGCCCTCGCCCCGCGCCCACTGGCCGCTCAGGCGGAGTCAGCGTGCGCTCCGCCCGCCGCGCTCCGGGCTCGGAGCTCCGCACCCTGGGCTCGCCGCCTCCCGGGCCGGCTCCGCGCCCCGCACCCGGCGCCCCAGCGGGCGCAGCGCACCATGCCGCAGCTGGACTCGGGCGGGGGCGGCGCGGGCGCCGGCGACGACCTCGGCGCGCCCGACGAGCTGCTGGCCTTCCAAGACGAAGGCGAAGAACAGGACGATAAGAATCGCGACAGCGCCGCGGGCCCCGAGCGGGACCTGGCGGAGCTCAAATCCTCACTGGTGAATGAGTCCGAAGGCGCGGCCGCAGGCGCCGGGGTCCCGGGTCCCGGCGTCCGAGTACCTGGAGAAGCCGAGGGAGCGCCCGAGGTGAGCCCGGCCCGCACCTCCCCGGAGGACCCAGTCCCGAGTTGGTATCGTGCGGACCCGCCCCCCCGCCCCCCCGCGCTGCGGCCCTCGTGGGTCCCATCTCTGGAGCCCGTCCTGTTCCCCTCCGCCCCTCATGGCCCCTCTGCTTCGCTCTGCAGGCCCTGGGACGAGAGCATACTTCGCAGCGACTTTTCCCGGACAAACTTCCAGAGTCCCTAGAAGACGGTGAGTTTTGCGCGGCTGGGGAAGGCGCTAGAACCCGGGGTGGGGGTGTGGGGGGCGGGTTTCCCGGGCGCCGCAGAGCTGGAGTCACTTCCGGTGCCCTGACCTTTATAGGAGTAAACAGACCCCCGCCATCTCCGCCTCCCCTCTAGCCCAGGTGACTTGACTAATCCTTTGCCTTGAGGAGCAAGCCTTGGCTAAGGTTCCCCACAAGCAGGAGAGTAGGGTAGAGAGTCAAGTCCCTGCCGCTAAGTGGGGTCTTTCCTCAAAAACTTGGCATTGGGGATATTCCCTCCCGTTCTCGGGAGCCAGTTCCCTGTCAAGTCACGAACTTGACGGGGACCCCTTGGCAGTTTTTTTTTTTTAATCCCCCTCGGGAGCAGACAGCCTTCAGCCCTTAGGAGCAGCTGGCTGGACTGGTGTCTGACCCAGCTGTGGTTTTTCCAGGCCTGAAGGCCCCGGAGTGTGCCAGTGGCATGTACAAAGAGACTGTCTACTCCGCCTTCAATCTGCTCATGCACTACCCACCAGCCTCAGGAGCAGGGCAGCATCCTCAGCCTCAACCCCCACTGGTAAGTGACCGCAGCAGCCAGGGCTTGTAAGGGGCTGGCTATCCACTTGCCTACGCAGATGAAGCTTGGACAAAAAGTGAACTTCTCTGCCCAGATTAGAATTCCTAGATGCTCTTTCCCAGCTCACACTCACAGGAGTCTGACCCAAAAGGAGATCTCTACAGGAATGCCTGGGCTCCAGTCTTTCTCACTGTGGGCCTTTGTTGTCTCAACTTGCTCAAGCAGGTGCCTGTATTGGACCTTGGTGGGGTTGTGGATGGAGGTCTTCTGAAAACTTTTGAGCTGAGCCCATGCCTAGCGTGATGTGCATGCTCTGAGCAAGGGCTCTGCGGTTAGCTTTCTCCGGAGAAGCGAGGGAGCTCGGGTGTGAGAAGACTGGGTAGGGGACCTAATCTTTTCGGTTTCCCAGTTCCACTGTGTCCTTACTGCCGTGTATAAGCCCTTGCAGAGGATCCTTGCCATAGGGTGTAGATTTTGAGCCAACTGGTCTGGTCTCACACACACACCAGGAAGGGTTTGCTAAATGTACTTACAGATCAGGGTGTAAGTTAGGGGGTCAGCTACGTGAATCAGGCTTGGTGACAAGGCTGTATTCACCGGGAGCCATGTCTTTGGCCCTTCAAGGCAAGCAAAGTGTGAAGAGCTGCTTCTGAGCTGGGTAGCAGCCAGATACTATTGAAAAGTTCTGGGATTCCAGAAAAGTTCTGGGATTGCAGACTGTCCTCAGTTGGGAATTAGGGTGTACAGAAAGCATGGAAGTCTGTTGGGTATAGCAGTGAGCCCAGTGCAGGTGGGAGCCCCAAGGTAGAGGCTCAGACGGCTAGTGGCAGGCCCACGAAGAAGACTTCAGATGACTACAAGAATCATGGTTCTTCCTATTGAAGCTTGTGGGAGGTGAGAAGATAGATGCAGGCTGTTCTCTAGAAACAAGCTTTGGCTAAGGTTTCCCCGTGGGAGTCTAAGCCACTTAGCCGAGGGACGCCTGGTAGACTTTAGAAATGACCTCCATTCTTCACCTGTAAGCTGTGCATGTTGACCGTGTGGTCTGTCTGCCTGCCTTTCTGCTCTGGGATGGCTTGGTGGATGAGGTGCTTCTCTTGTATGTGAAGAGGTGGCTGACTCCTGCCAGTGCCACTTGCTCTAGATAGAGACTTGTGCCATGTCCAAACAATGCTTAACAAAGATAACCTTTTAAAATCCCCTAATGGGTGTAAAGCCATCTGGGGGCCAGTTGGTATAACCTCCCACTTTGAAGTCACTGGCAGGCATTGTTTGGGCTGGGGCTAGGCTCACTGTGTTAACCATGACTAGACAAAAGGCAGAACCCCCAGAGCCTTGCTGGCAAGATGGACTTTCAGGACTGCACAGCAACACAGGAGAAGGGCAGTGTGGTTTGGGGGTTTCCTCACAGATTTAGCCAGAGACAGAAGATGCCCAGAGCTGCCGGAGATGGGGATGGGTTAGCGGTGTGACTGTTCAGCCTAAGGGGAAGGGTGATGGGTCTCAGAGAGGTCCGAGAGCAGAAGCACGGTGGGTTCCCACAGTCAGGACCAGGACCAGTCACCTGGCTCAGGGCTCTGCATATTTTGCCTTGGGGGTCCTTCTCAAGCTACAACAGATGGATAAGAATATGCCACTGTCCCCCTGCCCTCCTTCTCAGCCACTGCCCTCACCACTGCCTTCTGGTATCATGGGAGTGGGAGAGCAAGCTCTGCTACTGACTTTTCCTGGCTGTGGCATCAGCTGCTGAGCAGAGCAAGAAACAAAGACAGAGCAGGGGCTTGTGCTGGAAGGGGTGCTGGGTTAGGGACAAGGATGTGTAGGAAGGTAGAGAGACTATTCATTATATGTGCGTGTGTGCGTGCGTGCGTGTGTGTGTGTGTGTGTGTGTGTGTGTGTGTGTGTGTGTAATGTATATGAGGGCAAGCAGAGTTCTGAGGATGGAACTCAGACCATCAGGCTTGCACCAGTGAGTTTAGCTGCTAAGCCGTCTTCCTGTCCCCGGAGAGTCTCTTTAGCAAACCCGAGAGAACACATAGCAAATAGAAGTCAAAAAAGTAAAAGTAGCTTGCAACTCATGAAGAACTGTGTGGGTGTTCCAAGTATAGTTTGGTTTTACAAAGCAAAGTTGGTCATCCCTGTTTGGGGGGAGCGCATTTGTCACCTGACTTCAAGGATCACGCCTGGTGCTGGGAAAGACACCCTCATTCTCCTAACAGGTAAGGAGTGCCTTGCGAGGACCCTGCGGGAGGCTGATCCTCACCCACACTCCTCTGTAGGAAGACAGACAATATGCCAATCACTCCCTGCTAACTGGCCTTAGAGATAGGCTTTCTCTCTCTTTGTCCAGCCTTGCCTGAGGGGCATACAGGAGATGAGCAGTTATACTGAGATGCCTAAGACCAGTGGGTAGGCCTTCCTAGGTACCAGGGAAAGTCTGCTCCAGGGACCTTCTCTGCCCTATAAGTGGGATGGCCATATGGTTACATCAGAGATATCTATCTAAACAGGTCAGCTTGAGCCTTGCCTAGAGCAGTGAGCCAAATGACCGACCATAGCCAACTGTCCAGGAACATGGATTCACCCCCTGCCCAAGTAGCTTTTTTGGTATCTGGTCTCCTTTACCCCTTCTCTGGGAATGGGAAATTGGTTGAAGTTGACCCCTTGACTGGTATTGGTGAGCTATCTCCTGTAGGCTTGTAGGCAGTTAGTGGCCTAGGCCAATAGCCGTGGATGTGTGAGGTGTTTTGGTTTTGCATTCGTGTATGTGTGTGCACGCATGCAGTCAGCTGCATGGGGTAGGGGTGTCAGAGAACAACTTGGGGGAGTTGTTCTTCTCCCTCCAGCATGTATGTCCCAGGGATCAAACTCAGGTTGTCCTCTCAGGCTTGGCAGCAGGTCCCTGTTTGCTTTTTTATCTTGTCTCCTCTGATTTGAGGCTCAGAACAGAGCTGGGGTACGGAAGGAGGGGACTGAACTGGTGGGCTAGACTGGGTTCTGGCCTAAGTTAAGATATTCTGTAGGGAAACTTGGGCAAGTGGCTTTGCATGACAGTGCTATTGCACACAGGACAGTGCTATCCCACACAGTCTTCGGGCTCTTCTGTAGGCTCTTGTGGGAGTCTATGACTTGGAAGGCTTAAGAGCCTTACCCTCTGGATGAATGTTAAGTCATCTAAATGGTAACATCCAGACCATATAGGCAGGATAGCCTAGGGGTTGCAGGTAGGTAGTTAGTTGAGAATGGGGCGAGAGGTGATTGCTAGTGGCTGTGGAGTTTCTTCTGGGGTCATAAATGTGTTGGGCTCTTTTGGTTTTTTTTGTTTGTTTTGTTTTGTTTTTTGTTTGTTTGGTTTACCGAGACAGGGTTTCTCTGTGCTGGGTTGGCTGTCCTGGAACTCACTCTGTAGATCAGGCTGCCCTAGAACTCAGAAATCCGCCTCCCAAGTGCTGGGATTACAGGCATGCGCCACCACTGCCCAGCAGATGAATGTGTTTTAAAATGAGATGGTGGTGACTGTTACATAGCTATCTTACATAGCTACTAAAAGCCACAGACTTAGATACCTTAAAATTGTGTATTTTATGGTATGAGCTATGTCTCAACCTTTTGTTTTTTAAGCTGAGGCTTTTGGCCATGGCAGGGGACACATTTCCCTGTCCCTAGTCCCCACAGCTCTCTGGTACTTGAATGTATTCCAGAAGGGCGACAGCAGGACTCATGCTTGGGCCCCTGGCTATTAGACTCCCCTCTGTATTCCTGGGTTGAGGTCCAGGCTGAAAGCCATGCAGCGAACCCTTAAGGGAGCAGGAGAGAAAGGTTAAGCAGGACCCTGGGAGCCAAGGAGGGGACTACTGTTGCCTTGTGGGCTGCCTGTCAGAGCTGGGTGAATATCAGCCTTCACCCCAGAGAGGGTTTGCTGCTAGTCTTAATGGTAGCTGGGCACCAGTCTAGAGCATAACAAAGTTGGTTAGAGGGAGTTTAGAGTTTGGCTCCAGGATGCCATGTGACCATAAGCAGGGTTATCCCTGGAAATGCCCAGTTATTTTAGAAGGCCCCGTCTATGGGTGTGCTAGACAGAGCTAGCCCCAGGATGGGCCATGAGGGATCCCAGTGAGCAGCGTTGTAAGCTGCTGGTTCAGCTGATGAAGACAAAGAAGGACCCAGCGTGCACCGGGGCCTCCCTCTAGACAGCTTTGTAGATCAGGGATGTGTCTCCAGATACATCCCAGATCTTCCTATTCTTCACTTCGTCATGCCATCCACCCAGTATCCATACAGTTGCTGTCGTCAAGCTGGCAGCAGATGCCGCCTCCAGGTCCCCTGACTCTCCCCCATTCCCAAACCCATACCTTAACCCACAGTCACACAGTCATGAAAGGGCTCTGTAGGAACTTGAGTCAGAGTCAGGTGGCATCTTTCGCCTCGAAACACTAGGGCTTCCACTGCTCTTGGGAAAAGTCTAAGCCGTCGACCACAGCTTCAGTGCTGAGACTCCCCATCTTCGCCCTACCTCTCAAAGTAGCCAGCACCATGTGCTGTGTGTAATTTTAAAACCACACTAGCTCTTTCTCAAGAGCTCTGCCTGAGCTCCCTCAACCTCTCACGGGCAGCTCTGACAAGCTGCCAATGACTGACCACCCTGGCTGTGCCCATTCTCCAGCCCACCTTAATCGTCACAGACAGAAGACACCAGACAGCCTTAACATTGTAAAACTAGCCAGATAACTCAATGGCTGGGCAAAGAATATCCTGCCTCATCCTCCTTGACTTCCACCCACAGCGGAGGCTACAAACTATAGGTGCCCCAGACCTACACATCTGCTTCCTCCCTCTTATCCCCTTCCCTTCCTTGGACCCAGAAGTCCCACCTTTTCCCCTTCACCCAGCGATTGGCTTCCGCCTTCTTATTGACACAGTCAAGAACCAATTAGGGTAGCCGGGCGGTGGTGGCACACGCCTTTAATCCCAGCACTTGGGAGGAAGAGGCAGGTGGATTTCTGAGTTCGAGGCCAGCCTGGTCTACAGAGTGAGTTCCAGGATAGCCAGGGCTACACAGGGAAACCCTGTCTTGAAAAACCTTTAAAAAAAAAAAAGAAAAGAAAAGAAAAGAGAAGAAAAGAAAAAGAACCAATTAGGGAGTCAATACCTCCCTCTACAACCATGTCCTTGTGGGGCTAACCCCTACAAGGTCCCCCCCTTACTTCAGACTTCTGCACCTTTGTACTCAGCTCTTCACATGAATACCACCTCATTCCTCAGTCAGGGCTTATTTCAGGTGTCTACTCTACGAGTCCCGACTGGTCTTCCTTGGGCAGTGGGTACTGCTGCCCAGGGCACTTACTGAACTCTCTTTTAATATCTCCTGATTTCCCTTCTGGACTAGGGACTAGCAAGCACCCTTCTAGAAGTAGAATGTAGATTTGCAGCTTTGCTAGAGAGGTGCAGATAGTTAGTGAGGTGTGCACTGGCCATGGTTGGTCTTGGTTCTCCTGGGCCTAGGGGTGGCTCAGGGGCCTTCAGATGGTTTCCCATAGAGATGGCTATGCTTCTACTTTGGGCCAGAGTGGTCTGAGTGTCTGAACCCTGCAGGTATAGGGTTCAGGCTGCCAGGCTCTTACCTGGCTTCTGCCCTGTCCTGTTGGGGGGAGGTCTTTGGGTAGGATGTGTTATTCTTAAAAGTCACCCCCACCCCATGCCTACAACCACAAAGGTTTAAGTCTATAGGAAGCCCTTGTACTGAATGTGAGGAAATCAGGTTTTGTAAGGATAATGGAGATCTCGTGTCTTTGGCCTCTGAGCCATCTCCAGACCTTTCCCTGGCACTGCCCCCAGAAGCTCCCAGTTTGTAGGGCTCTGAAAAAGTGCAGCCCAGGCAGTGCCCACGGATCGCCTTCCAGTTCTTTACCTCGGTGTCTGTTCGGATGGTTTTCTTGGATACACCATCCAGAGTAATTCTGGGCCTGGGAGGTGGCGGGGCCCCAGGCCACTCCCTGGGTTCCGAGCCTGTGACTGTTCCCCAGCTGGTACAGAGCCGGCTCCTGAACCCAAGGGATATTTTGTCCATGCTGCTCACTACTCAGCGGGTGGGCAGTGGGTGGGCTTGAAGTTTCCAGGAACTGCTTTTCTCTGCAGCCTGGGAGGGCTGTGAGAGACTGGTGACCATTTGGACTATCTGCTGCCTCTCCTCGGTCCCCAGCTAGGAACCGCTGAGGGTGGCTTTCACTTGGCCGCTGTTGGCAGGGTCAGGAAGCCGCCTGTTTTTCAGACTCCTGCTTGGAGCTGGGCCTTCCAGCTTCTCTGCCCAGGGCCAAGGAGGACAGCTACAGCTGGCGGTCTGCTTCTGACTGCTTTGGAAGGACAGGGTGAGCTAGCTCACTAGGGCAGAGAGACCGTCCTCAGGCTCCAAGGTCAGCACAAAGCCCTGATGGTTGCTAAAGTCACTAGGACCCAGTGTTCTGTCCCAGCTCTGCTGGTTGCTCTGAGCCTAGGGTTTGGGTAGTCATAGGAGGGCGTACGGGGGTAGGGGGAGAGGGTGTGCACTCTGTAAAGACCACAACCCTCCCCTGGCCCTGAAAGCAGCAGGGTTGAGTTGAACTTTAAAGCATTCTAGGGTTGCCAGTTCAAAGTCTTACAACTGCCAAGGTTAGATTAGGTCAGGGTAGGCCCAGAGCCTGCGAGTTAGGGGTAAGGGAGCAGCTGTATGTAGTCCTCTGAGCCTCCTCAGCTCTGCTGTGGTCCCAGAGCTGTAGAGTCACACCCCCTCACACCTTGTGACCGGTGTTTCCTGCCACTGTGTACAAACAAGGCTGTGTTGGAGGAAACAGGTGTCTTATCAGGTCACAGGAGCGTCACCACCCGCAACCGTACAGTGCTCAGATTCTTGAAGAAAACCCTTCTGCCTCTGCAGGTGGGGATGCACGGGGAAGCCAGGTGGGGAGGATCCTGCCTTAGCATGAAGAGGAAAAGCATTTGGTCCATCCTCCTATAGATAGGCTGCTTCCCAGCTGGACAGCCCTGGGGATGTCACCCGCCACCTCTGAAAGCAGGGATAGAGGGCGCTACTCTTTGGGGGATGAGATATCACACGTGAAGTCTGAAGTTGAACAGAAACTACACTGGAGACCAGGGACTGGGACAGGGCATCGGTGGCCCCTTGTACCTCAGGCTGGGCTGGGGTCCCTTAGGCAGCCATTATCCCCTAATAACAGTGCCTGCTAGAACCTCCATACTTTGTATTTTTGAGCCACATGGATGGGAGGTTACCACTGCCCACCAGTCCTTGGAAAGATGGAGCCCCAACTCTTCTCCAACGTGCTGCTCAGCTGGATAAAATGCATATGAGTGAAAGAGGCTGCGGGGGCAGCTGGTGAGGCTTCCGGAGAGAAGAGCCTGCAGGGGTGAGCGGGAGGATGTCCTGGGTGGGGTGCAGCAGAACAGAGGAGAGAGGCCTAGGTGGGCTTCTTTCACATCACCTGGACAGACCCAACCTTAGGGTCCTTGAGGAATGTGAGATGAGGCAGCACTAGCGTATGACCTTGGGACCCAGGCCTCACTGATTCTAGAGCTGGGGAGGGGTGGGTGGGCACATGCATTGGGCTGGCAGCCTTGGCAGGGCAGGGCGGTGCCCACCACAGATGGTTTGGGTTAGACATGGAGGCGGAGGACCGTGGCAGACAGAGCTGGCAGCTGGGGCAGGGTGGACGCTGGGAGTGGCAGGGTGATTGGAGGAATGTGAACAGACCGTAGGAGGGGTGAGCTCTGGGCAGGGAGAATTAAGGGGCCAACGTAAGGCCAGAACCTCCAAGGTGGGCCCTGCTGTCACCCACACCATTGGTGAGCCAGCCAAGGTGGAGAAGGACCTCTGATCAGAATCCATCTAGCAAGGCTCAAAGGGCCCAGGGACTTAAGGAGGTCTCTGGAACCTAGAACATTCTCTGCTGCCTCTTTCAGGCAGTTTGTGACCTCTCCTCACACATTGATCCTACTGGTGCACACCTTTAGTCCCAGGGATTGGGAGGCAGAGGCAGGTGGATTGATGTGAGTTGAAGGCCAGCCTGGTCTACATAGTTCTAGGACAGCCAGGACTAAATAATCCAACTTCAAAAAAATCCAAAGCAAAACAAAACAAAAAACAGATACCCAAAACCCACAACTACAAACCACCTAAAAACAAACAAAAAACAGTCTTTAAAGAGATGATGCTGGGCTGGGAGGTTGTTGCTCAGTTGGTAGAGCCTAGTCGGCAAGCACAAAGCCCTGGAGTTGATCCCTGAGTTGGCCTTGGACTGAAAAGCTTTCTTTAGCCCGGGTGGGCCCATCATCTGTTCTAGTGTATCTGCAGACACTCCTTTGTCTCCCACTCACGTAGTCAAGTCCCCTGGAAGAGCAGTCAATGCTCTTAGCTGCTGCATCTTTCCAGCCCTCCTGCATGTACTGTCTGAGGTAAGCTCTCACTTTATTTCCTAAGATGACCTTGAACCCACCCTATGGTACTTGCAGCTCTTGAGCACCTCTTGTTTCTGCCTCCTAAGTAGTAGGGATTACAGGCTTGGGCCACCAAAGCTTAATAGGGTTTGCTCTTGTCAGAGGTTCATACCCATCTACTGCCGCTGCTCCATTTGGTACCCAGGTCCTCAGGATGGAGGACGTCTGTTACTTGTTGGGGGCCTTTGCCTCAGCAGAGCTGGGAAGGGTGTGAGCTTGGGTCTGTCTTGCCAGAAGGCTGCTCTTGTGGCCTGTCCCACCCATGGAGACTGCCTCCCTGGACTGCACCCAGATTCTGCCTTAGAGCCAGAGCCAACCGGGTGACACAGCCTTCCCTCGAGGCCCTGACTCTATAGCCAGAACTCCCTGGAGATCAGAGGAAGCAGACGCGCTGTCAAATAAACATGCTTCCTCCTCAACCCCTCACCCCCATTAAAACAGCCACCTCCCTCTCCAAGGACAGGGAAGCTGTCTGGGCCCCACACTGTCTGCTTCCAGATGACGTGTGTGTATAGCAGAGACTCCAGGCCTGGGTGGGCAGGTCTAGGCCCTAGGGAACAGTGGGTGTGGGCTCAGGATATACATGGTTAGTCCTGCCCAAACCCCACTAAGTGTGAGCAGGCATGAGGACCAATGGTAGAGGATCACTCCCTTCGAGCTGATTTTCCTGTAAGGCCAGGGGGTTGTGGTGGCCTGTTGACCTTTCTGGGTCTGAGTATCCTCTCATCAGTTGGTGGGAATCCTGGCCTGAACAGGATTCTTGAGGTTCAGATAGGTATAAACTAGAAAGGTCTGCTGATAGCATGAGATTTGCTGGCCATCGCAAGGACCAGCCTCACCATTAGGTAGTAGGGGCCGTGGAGAAGGAAGGACAGGTGATGGGAACCCAAAATGGAGACGCTGAGTAACTCTGACTTGTCTCTGGTGTCAGAGGCCCAGCCTCCTGGCCTGCTGGGCCGCCATCTGAAATGCATTACTGATGCTTTGTAAACTCCCATCATTCAGCCACATGAAAGCCACGGACCTAAAAATAGCTGCTCCCAGAGGACGCCCCGCACTGGTGGGGCTCAGCTGACCTCTGCACACAAACCCTCCTCCGTGCCCAGCACCCCTGAATGGCGCATACCCACCCACCCCATCCCCTGTGGGCAGCTACTGCCTGAGGCTGCTCTATCTAGACATGGCTCTTACTTCAGGCCCAAGGCCTTACCTGAGGCGGACTGTCTGGAACAGGGGAAAGACTGCTGGAGAGTGTGGTGCGGATCCTTCCCCAGGCTTGTCCTGGCCCAGAATCTGTGGGAGGCCCCATGAGCACCAAGTGGAACCATCAAGGGCACTGAGACCCAGCCTAGCACCAACCTGGTCACTGTCTATTGTGGCATAGGAGGGTCATTGGCTGAGGTGCTGGGGAGGGGAGGGTGGGCCTGTCTGATGGTGGGCCGGGTGGTGAACTCGCAGCAGAAGAGCTCCAGGCTGCCAGTGCTGACTCCTTGCCCTGCTTTCTGTGGCTTCCCTCTCCCTATGGTCTCTGTGACCAACTGCAAGCCACTCTTTTCTCTAAAAATAAACATGCTTATGGGATTGGGGGAAGCTTTGTAGCTATCAAAGGAAATAATAGGGTGTTTAAGAAAATTACATTGCGTTTTAAGTAACCAGCATGAAAGTCATTAAGTTTGAAGTTTCACTCAGATCAGATGGCTCTGTGGCCTCCCGGTGGCCAGGCAGGCAGAGGGTGGGTGGGCCTCTGATGCTTCGAGGCAGCCTGTGGGAAGCAGTGGGGTCTTTGCCAGGCATGGCTGGACACGCGGGGTGTGCTGGTTGCGGTAGCCACCCCAGAGCGTGATAGTAGGCTTTGAAGCAGTGTACGGCCCCAGGAGCTGCCTGCTGTGGTGGGCAGCTTTGTGGGTGGGGATGTGGGGAACAGATGAAGCAGGGAGATCCAAGACCAAAAGGTTTGTGGCTACATCAACTGAAACATGCTGGGATGGTAGGTAGCTCTGATCAAAAACGACTGGAAGAAGAGAATCAGCTGTACCTGTTCCCTTTTAATATGGGGTTCTCGGTGCTGACACTCAGTAGGTGCTCAGAAAACGGAACATCTCATATGTCTAGATACATCTTCCTTTATGACAGAACTAAAAAAAAAAAAAAAAAAAAAAAAAAAACCCTGTGGGTTCCAAGTGCTTGCCTGGCACGCTGGAAGCCTTCCCTAGGTTCGGTTCAGTTCCTGGCACCACATGACCTGGGTAGAGTGGTAGATACCCCTGATCCTAGACAGGAGGATCAGACATTCAGGGTCACCCTCTATGTAGTGAGTTCAAGGCCAAGGCTACACAAGACCTTGTTTTATTGTTTTGCTGGTGGTGTACATTTGCAACCTCAGTGCCAGGGAGGCAGACACAGGCTGAGCCTGGAGCTCTCTAGCCAGCCAGACTCGCTGGGTAGCTCTGGCTTTATTGAGAGAGACCCTGTCTCAGAAAATAGAAAACAAGGAAATCTTTGACCTCTGACTGCCACATACATGCATACGTTTATACACACTGTCCTCTATGTGTGTACCTGTGTACATACATGTGTGTATGTATATATACGCATGTGCGCGCGCGCACACACACACACACACACACACACACACACACACACGCACGCGCGCATGCACGCAGAGCATGTTCTGTTATTGCCAGGGAAACTGAGGCTCAGAGAGGTATTTGGTGGTCAGGATTTGGATGTGACTCTTCTCCTGCTGTCTGTGCCCCTTGCTGCATGGCTCCTTTTGTTCCAGAATGTGAGGAACAGGAACACTGCTGGCCGAGACCCCAAGAAGAGACTTGGGCTCTCCCTGCCCCTCCAGGGTCTGGGGCAGAGCTAGCTTTCTCCTTGCACACCTGGCAAGGTCAGTCCTCCCAGGGTGAGGAGGGCTGCAGTTCTTGATCGAGAGACGTGAGTCCAGGGCTTCTTCCCTCCTCAACCCCCCCCCCAAGAAAAATGTCACACACACAAAAAAAAAAACCAGTTTGTAAATGACCTGTAAGGTCAAGCCAGGTTTGGTGTGTGGCAGATGGTTAGAAATTATCTGCTGTGGAGTTTTCCTTTCCAGCTTGGTCCTCACTTAGCCCAAAGCCTGCTGCTGGGCTTCTCTGGCCAAGGTACCCCCTTGTGGGATATCCAGGGTTGGCTTGAAGAGTTTCCTAGGCTCTGAGTCCTTAGGAAAAGCTGGGCTAAGGAGATGGTGGGCAGTCCAAGGCCTGGATGTGACACCTATGAACAAACTTTCTTGGGAGTCAGAGCCTCCTGCCAGCCTCATCGGGGCATTTTGAGGACAATGTTTTTTAACTGTCCCTTGTGGTTGCTACAAGCCAGAGAGGAGTTCAGAAGCCTGGCCTGATTGTGACCAGGCAGTGGTCCAAAGGACATTGAGGGCCAGCATTCCCAACTGGCACAGAGCTGGCTTTCCTGAAAAGCCTTTGTGTAGGGACAGGGCTTGCTTTTGTCATTTCGTTCTCTTGATCTTGAGTACAAAAAGAATACTAGCGAACACATAGAAGGACTCACCTAGGCCTTGACACTAACTCATAGGCATTTTATAGACACAAAGTGTAGACACCAAGAGACTTGCCCCGTGCAAGTGTTGGAGGGGTGACTTGAACCCAGCTCCTCCACACTCTCTGTAGGCAGCATTCATGGTACAGACAGCTGGGTGCTTCCGGCTGCCCCGTGCTTCTGCCTCCATGCCCTTGCGAGTTTGATGTCCCTGCTCTGTAGGAATTCTTCCTACAGGTGTGCTGCAGTGCCCGAGCCCCTACCCCCTAGCTCAATTTCTTTAAGCACTTCAGCTCAGGACCCTGTGGTGGCTGGAGCTGCACAGCCTAACCTGTGCTTATATTGTGTGTAGGGGTTATGGCAGCACTGCAGGGCTGGGAGCCTGCTGCTGCTGCTTTTTTTTAAGAATTCATTCATATATTTATTTTTTTATGTATATGGTTGTTTTGTATGCTCGTATGTCTGTATAGCATGTGCATGCAGAATCCAGATCCCCTGGAACTGAAGTTACCAGGAAGTTGTCAGCTGCCATGTGGGGGCTGGGAATTGAACCAGTGTCTTCTGGAAGAGTAACAGTGCTCTTAACCACTGAGCCATCCCTCCAGCCCCTGGGAACCTGCTTCTAGCAACTTCTTTCTGCACCTTGTCTTGTGACTTTGTGGATGAAATGGCTAGAGTGAGTCTACACAGAGCTCCCGGGCCTTAACCCAAAGGAGCTTCAAGGGTCAGACCAAAAGGAGCATCCTAGTGTAGCCTCCAGGCAAAACTGTCTTCTTGAGGGAGTTGAGACAGGCTAGGTGACTTGGAGGGCCCCATGCTGTCCTTCATGGCTTAAACTAGGGCAAGAGGTCCTCAGGTCTCTTCTCTCTCACATTCTAACTACTGCTGACCATCTTCCCGTCAGCCTCTTGAGCTACAGAGACAAGACCCTGTCTCAAAACCAACCAACCAAGATTTCTTTGGCAGGGAGCTGCCAGCATGAGTGCTGTCCACGAGCTCTGGCTGAGTGACAAAGCTGCTGGCCAAGAGTGTAAGGGGCTGGGACTCAGATCCAAACTGGTCACTGATGGCTGTGAGACTTGAGCGGCTCACTGCACTGTTCTCTGCTTCACCATCCTCATCTGTAGACTCTTCGTGCACAGCACAGTGGCTGGGGAAGGCTGGTAGGAGTCTGGCACAAGGTGGAACTCTGTAGACTGCTGGACACACGGCCAGCCATTGCTGGAATGCCAGGGACCACCAGCACCAAGTCTGCACCTTGCTTTCCTATTCTGGGTCCTTCATCTCTACAAAGCCTCCTGCTGTGTCCCCAGGGCACAAAGCTTCTAAACTGCTAATATGCCCCCCTCTCCCTATTGCTAAGCCCAGACAGGGTTGAGGCCACATCCATGGTGGGTTTGACGTTAGACACTTTGGAGGAGCAAAGCAACTGCCTGAGTTTGGGGCCTGCCCAGGCCTACGCTGCTTGCAGAATCCCCCGACAGGGTGTTTGTAGTGTTAGCTAGCAGCTCAGCTGCAACAGCTCCCGGAAGCTTATATTTTCCTCTAAAAACATCCTGTCCTGAGGGGCGTTTACCTCAAAGAGGAGGAAGGAAAACACAAGCAGACAAATGCATAGAAACCACGAGAGGCCATGGGCAAGGCCACACAGCTTATGAGGGTTCAGCTCAGTCTAATGGTGCCACTGGGCTGGGTAGAAAAACCACAGGTTTGCCAAGGCTGCGTGCAGGGACTCTGGTCCTCACCTCCGGTGAGGCAGATCCGTTATCTGATGTCAGGGCCAGGAGGCTAGTGGACTAGCCACATGCAATCGGCAGGACTCTGCAACCATGGCAACCTTGCTGCCGACAGGTGGATCTAAAACCTCCCCTTGGTCTAAGGGTGTGGCCCAGCTGTCCCCCAGCCCTTTCAGCTCTGCTGGCCCTAAGGCCATGGCCCTGGTTCTGTAGTAGGCATCTGGCGCAGGGTGTTGGTGAGCTTATAGGTTGTGTCATCCCTTGGAAAGTGACCTGCAGCCAGAGCTGGGGACAAAAGGAATAAGGCCTGCTCTCTCAGCCAGTCTGAATATGCCCACAGAAGAGGGTCTGTGGAAACTTGCAGGTCCAGCCCTGGTTGACTTCATTTGGAAGGTGTAGGAACTCTGCATGCTGGGAAGTTCACTACTCACAGGTTCAGGTACTAGCAAGCATTCCACTTGAGCTAGTCAGATTCCCAAGCATTGCACAAGTCGTTGCTGCTGACAGTGACTAAGTGAATACAAGAAGTGAGCACTCGAGGGAGCTGTTTCAGTGGCCACCACTGGACTGTTTAGGGGCGCCTAGCTGAGGAGGAAGTCAGCCTGCAGTGTTCCCAGATGATGCCTGAGCATCTGTCCATGTCCCTTTTCTACTTAGAGCAAATCCACCATCTGAACTAGTGGCAGGTCATTGTCATTCTCAGAGTGCCTCAGGTATCTAGGGGTGTAGAAAAGAGAAAAGGAAGGGGCTCGGATGCCAGATGGACCCCGACCCTAGAGTAGCCCCAGTTTCTGTGTGCTGCTATAACCCTCCGTGAAGCCCCAGACTTCCCCAGGGCACCAAGTCTCTTTGAACATGTGCTCATCTGCATCACTTTCAGAGAACCAACCTAGATCCCAGCCTTAGTTCAATGACAAAAATTAAATGCATAGTCCCAGAACACAGGGAGGAGAGAAGGCAGATGAGGACACAAGAGGGAACAAGTCAGCCAGGTGGTGGTGGCGCACACCTTTAATCCCAGCACTTGGGAGGCAGAGGCAGGCAGATTTCTGAGTTCAAGGCCAGCCTGG
The DNA here is from genome assembly GCF_008632895.1 of Mastomys coucha. NCBI lineage: Eukaryota > Metazoa > Chordata > Mammalia > Rodentia > Muridae > Mastomys > Mastomys coucha. The sequence goes on along the minus strand of NW_022196911.1, from coordinate 47,250,101 downwards.
GCTACAGAAGGAGCCAGCCATGTATAGAGGGTTGGAAAGGTCTCCCAGAAGCAGTCTCCTCAATATGAAGCAGGGGAAGAACACTCCAGCCTTCTCTGGCTGGTGCAAAGAGTGAGAAAAGGAAAGTTTAGAGGGGTGTGGCTAGCCAGCATCCTTGATGACAAGCATCCTTGAAGGGGTCCAGCAGGCTCCGTACTGTGGATGTCATCCCTTCCTCACAAAGCCTCACTTCAGTGCCTGCCTCAGATGTTCCCTAGGGGCCACTCCCACGTCTGTAGTAGGAGACAGCCCCTATGCTGAGGGACTAGCAGTGGCAAGTGTGGTGGAATGTGCAGAAATTTGGGGCACCAAAAGTTTACCAGGCCTTTGTTCCGAATCTTCAATGTGAGTGCAAAGCCGGGAGAGCCAGAGATGTCCAGCTCTCTAGGATGCTCAGGCAGTTACTTGCCAAGCTGACAGACCCTTATCTAGGTTAAATGTAGAAGCCAGCATGGCAAGGAACAAAAGGAACTATGGAGCCTCATGGTGGTGGGAAGAGGTAGAACAGAGATCTGGGTGTTTAGGTAGATCAGGAGCTTGCCCAGCGTATGCACAGAGATACGGCTAGAGCCTCAGGGGGCATGTACCAACTTTTTTTTTTTTTTTTTTTTTTTTTTTTTTTTTTTTTTGGTTTTTCGAGACAGGGTTTCTCTGTATAGTCCTGGCTGTCCTGGAACTCACTTTGTAGACCAGGCTAGCCTCTAACTCAGAAATCCACCTACCTCTGCCTCCCAAGTGCTGGGATTAAAGGCGTGCGCCACCACTGCCCGGCTATGTACCAGCTTTCACTGTCAGGTTGGCTTCTGGTGACTCCTTTTAGAGCCAGGGGAACATGGATCTCAGCACTGTGTAAGCTAGCCAAGCTGAAGGGAGAGATTGGTACAGCCTCTCCTCTGCACCCCAACCTCCTGTTCTGTCCATACTTATCACAAGTCTTTGCTCTGTAGATACTGGAAGCTGAGCTCTGGCTGTGACCTTACACTTCAGTTTCCTTACCTACCTGTGGTGATAGTCACTGTGCCTGCAAATGGTAGGTCTGTTTGAAGCACTGTGTCTGGTGCTCAGAACTGTGCCTGCCTGGAGGCCAACACTCACTCCTTAGCAGATGCTGTTTGCAGCCTCAGGGACACGTCCTGATGCTGGCTTGAGCTTATGGGTCCTAGATGTTCAGGGATGCTTCTTTTGCCCCTGCCACAGGGCTTTCTTGAGAGGACCCGTTCTTCTACCCCCATCAAGCTTGAGGCCAGAGGAAATAGCAACTTTCTTCGCTGGGAAAGTGTTGTGGGGCTCAAGAGCTTGGGGGTTTTTAGAGTCAACCGTCAGAGGCAAGGGAGTTTCTCTGCTGGCGGTGACAGGGGCTCTCAGAGAGCTCTCAGCCTTGTGAGCAGACCGCTGCGGTCTGCAGGGAAAATGCCGACTGTGTTTATTTTTTACCTGAACCTGCAGGAAGTGGGGGGCTAGGGACAGCCTAGCTGGGCCCAAGCTCTACTCTGAAGCAGAGACCTGCTCAGGGGTCTCCGTTTCTGCCCTGCCCTGCCCTGCCCTGAGGTGGTAGCCAGGCTGGGCACTGGAGTTGGAAACTTCAGAAGATACCTTTGGGAGAGGAGCTGCAGGCAGGTGTGGGAGAGTCTGAAGAGTGCCAGCAGCAGGAAGGACCTCCTAGTTGGGAGGGGAACTGGGCACCAAGTGGCCAGCAAGCTAGATAGGTCCTGGCAGGAACAGCAGGGTAGCTGTAGGCAGGCACCTCTGGGGTCCGAGTCCTGGACTTGTCCTGGAGTGCCAAGGCTGGTGGGAGCAGCTGCCCAAGCTAAGGCACTCCAGCTAAGGCAAGGAGTGGGATGTGAAGTGTCTGGTGCGGTGGAAACACAAAGTGCAGTTGGCTCTCTGACTCCGGCTTTCGTGTTTATGTCCCACTGTCTCCTTCCCCTTAGTAAGGAGATGAGGGACTCTACTGTTGAGGTGCTCAGCGCTTGGTGGGGACAGTTAACCCAGACCTGCCTCCTTCCTTCCCTTGGAGAGTTAGGGACAGTCACCTGGAGGCAGATGAGGGAGGAGGGCTCCAGTCCCTGAGCATGCCATGCACATACCAGGCCCTAGGCAACCCCACCCTGCTGTCTGGGAAGTCTGGCGCTGAGACAGCCTTGTACTGAAGCCCTGGAGCGGGACGTTCTACTGGCTGAAGGGGACAGGGAGCCTTGTGCCAGACGGTTCCCCCTGGCTAGCACCACCGAGCACTGAATGGGGCTGAGTAGGGTGAGGAGGCAGACAAGCTTGGGAAGAACTAGCTAGGCCCTTAGTGCTTGCCCTGCAGCTCTGGCCTCTCAGACCTCTAGCTGCTGGTGGGTTCTTGTCCCCACCCTGTCCACCCAGCACTTCTGTGGTCTGTCTGCAGACTTCTGATTAATGAGGCTTTCCCCCAAATACAGGAAACACAAGTAGGCAGGATAGGCCCATCGTCCCCAGGACCCCCAACTGCTACACACACACACACACACACACACACACACACACACACACACACGGCAGGAGTTGTAAGCTGAGCTGGATTTCTGAGGCTTCTTCAGGCCAGTTTGAGCTACATTGCAGCCTGGGGCTCAGGAAGCAAAGTTGTCTGTGCTTTAGGGGCTTTAAGCAGTGTGAGGGGTGCAGTGCCCTGAGGTCTAAATCCTGAAGGAGTGGAATCTGAGGATGAAAAAGACCTTAAAGATTGTCCAGGAAGCTTCCTATTACAAAGGGCCTGGTGCTCCTCAAAATTAGGACAAAGCATGGTTTAAGACTGATAGGTGGGCAGGACTGATGCTGTCACTGGCTTCCAGGAGGTCAGAGAGCCTTCCCAGGATCCTGGAGTGCCAGAACCAGGAAATGGTCAGCAAGCCTGGAGCTTCCAAGCTTCCTTCACGCCATTGTATACCTCAAAGCTTAGCCAGTGGAACTCCTGGCCACTGTAGGTGCTATTGCTGCTAGGGAGCTGGGGTGGTCACACAGGGCTATCACCAGCTCTCTATGACCACAGACAGTCAAGGCCTTAGGGAGGCCTTAGGGAGTGCCTGATCTCTGTCCGCTGCAGCCTGGCTACGAGGGAGCTCTCTGCTCTAAAATGGCTCAGAGGTCCAGGTGAGAATGATGGCTCAGCCTGGAGGAGGAGATAGGAAGTGGTTAGAGCCTACATATTGAAGGTAGAATATTCAGATCCGCTGAGAAATTGGACATGGGGTTAGTGTCAAGAACCACTTCAAGGTTGTCTGGTCTGAAAGGTCGTTCAGTTAATGGAAGGATGGCGCTGCCAGTAACTGAGGAAGTCCACAGCACACCAACAGAGTCAAAGGTTGTGATTTGAGGACTGAGGATATAGCTCAGAAGTAGAGCGCTTACGTGAGTGTGGAGTTTGCAGACATTTTAGGCCTCGAGTTGAGTAAGTATTTGGAGAGTAGAGTTCCTAGCAAAATGTGGAGTCAATTAGGCCTTGTAACACAAACCTTTAATCCCAGCACTCAAGGGGGCAGAGACAGGCAGAGCTCTGTTGGAGGCTAACCTGATTTTTTTTTTTTTTTTTTTTTTTAATCTACAGAGTGACTTTCAGGACAGCCAGGGTTACAGCCAGGGTTTTCTGAGAATTAGTCTCAGGAAAAAAAAAACAAAAGAAAAGGAAATGTGGAGTCATAGATAGATGGTGTTCTGCTGTCCAGATTTCATTTGTAAGTGTGTGTGCTCGTGCAGTGGAGGCCGTCACATTCCGTGCAGCTCTAGTTACAGGCTTACTAAGCAGCCTGTGCCCCCAGCCTGAAGATGTGTACAGCTGTACCAATGTGGACAAAAGAATCAGCTCCAGGGCTAAAGGAAGAGTGTGGCCTCTCAGGGTGGAGGGAAATGAAGCAACTGAGTATTCTGAAAGTCGAGTGACAGAACCTGGTTTCAGGGAGAAGGAGGAATCAGTTTCTCATGAGGGCAAAGGATTGGGGAAATGGTGACTGACCTCAGCATTTTGGAAGTCATTGTGGATGCTGACAGGTCTTCTTGGGGCAAGAGACAAGCTAGGCTGAGGGGAGACTACAAGAGCTGAGATCTGGAGTCACTGAATGAGGCTGGACCTACTAAGGGTCTGTAGAGGGAAGAGTCATGAGGTCACAGCTGGGAGATGGGTCACAGATAAGAGAGACAGGCCTGTTTGTACCCTAGTAGTGTATGCCTGACATGTGTCCACACATCTCACACATAGTCTCTCCTCCCTTAATGGACAGACATACTAAGTAGCTCTGGATGCTGTTGGCTTGCAATAATGCAGACCAGGCCTTGAATTCAGAGATCCACTTGCCTCTGCCTCCTGAGTCTGGGATTTAAGGGGAGCACTGACTTGCCTAGCTTCAGACATCAACTCTTGTTTATCTAAGACAGAGGGAGGCCTGAGATAGCCCAAGACTTGAGGGAAAGGTGCAGTTGAGTGCTGGAGGCAGGAATGCAGGGAAAAATGGTAGGCCAGGATGTCTGTGGTCTACTGGAGCTGTGCCCAACTAGAGGCCTCATGCCCACCCAGCTTTCCCCTAGAGCTGCAATGGCAATGGACCTGTGCAAGGCCTTTGACTTCCAGAAAACCCCGAGATCTGAGGATTGTTCAGTTGAAATGCCTGCAGCCAACTTCATCTGCTTTATTTCTCCCAAGTGTTCTCTTACTGTCTTGTTCCAAGATGTCTCATTTCTTCCTTCTGTGCCATGGTGAGCAGTCACTCCTGTGTGCTCTCAGCCAATAGCATTTCAACAGACAAGCTTGTCTGGGTGGAAGCTGAGCCTTGGTTGTCGATAGATCCACAGAACTCTGGCCTGCAAGGGCATGCACACCAGGCCTGGCAGCGACTCCTTGTGGCTGGGCTGTGAGCTCTCTCGGCCTGCTGAGTCATCTCTTGACATAGAACCATTTGACTGTGAAAAGTAAGTCCTGCAGTGCTTAAGAAATCAGAAGAATGATGTCTGGACAGACTGTCCCTGGAGGGAGCCAGGTACCACCTGACCTCACCCAAGTCAGGGGCCAAAGGAGGTTCCTCCTCCGTGCCAACACATGCCATTAGAGTTCAGGTGAGACAGTCTGGGAGCTGTAGAGGAAAAGGCTGCAGACAGCCATTGGACTTGATAGAACCAGGAGGTCAGGAGGACTTCTGGACAGGATAACACAGTTTCCCAGGAGAGGCTCCCTAGGAGGTGGGACTGCATAGTCAGTCTGCAAGATTGGGAGGCAGGAAAACAGTGCCACAGGACACAAGGAGTGTAGAGTGCCCTCTTCCCATAAGCTTGTCATTTTTGATTGCCAAGATGACCACAGAGTTCACTGAAATTCTGCATGCTCTGACCCTTGCATCCCCCTGCCCAAGAATGCTTCATGTTCACCAGCCTTCTGGTCCTTTTCCAGCATAACAAGCCCGGTCAACCCCCACATGGCGTCCCCCAACTTTCTCCACTCTATGAACATTTCAGCAGTCCACACCCCACCCCTGCACCAGCGGACATCAGCCAGAAGCAAGGTATGGGTCAGGGATGGGAAAAGGCCACCAAGGTGGGAACTTATGGTCCAAGCTCCTGGGGCTTCTGAAGCCACATAGGCTGGCCCACATTTTATAACAGAAAAATCTGGGACTTTGCAAACCCAGGGCCCAAAGAAAAGGTCAGAAAGGAACCGGGAGTGGTAGGGAGAGGCAGGAGGATTGAAAGTTTGAAGCCAGCCTGGGCTACAAAACAAGATCCTGCCTTGGAGGATTTTTTATAAACCGTCAGAAAGGGACCGAGTCTGAGAGCACAGGGAGGAGGAACCAATCAGAATGGGAGGCTGCTGGTTCTCTGCTGCAGTGTAAGAGCAACCTCTGTGCATTGCTGCAGCTGTAAAACTCAAGGCCTTTCCCCCCAGTGAGAAAATGGAAAGTGGTGGTTGTGATGGCTGATTCACCTCAGCCTCAGCCAAAGTCATTCTGAAATCCACCATTGTCAGCTGTGGGAAACCTGCTGACTCAACCCTGGGGCTCCTCAGGCCAGGTTCTTCTAGGCTGGGGGCTGCCTTCTACTCAAAGAGTTCTAAGCAGAGGCCCTAAAGGCAGAGCAGCCATGCAACAGGAACTGGTGAGGTTTGGCCTCTCATTCCCCAGGGACTCCAAGCTTTGCCTCTGTCCAACCAGTGTCCTAAGGCAAGTCACCGAGCACCTCTGCCCCGGCTCCTGTGGTTTGTCAGATGGTATTGTTATTACCCTAGGGTAGTTCTCATAAACCAGCTGATTCTGGGCCTCTAGTAAAAGGAAGAGGGGGATATTAAAGCCTCTATAGAAGGCTCCAAGGAATAGTAACTGTTTCAACTTCCAGGTCAGGGCGACACGCTTACTTGTCCCTTTGCACTACAGGAGTTCACAGGCCGCTGCAGACCCCCGATCTCTCTGGATTCTATTCTCTGACCTCAGGCAGCATGGGACAGCTCCCCCATACTGTGAGCTGGTAAGTGTGGGCCCAGAGAAAAAGGAACACTGTATCTGCCCTCCCATGCTCCTCCTCTACCCAGCTTGTGAGACCCGAGCTGCCAGCTCTGTAGCCAGCAGCTGTAGGCTAACCTAGCTCTGAGCTAGCAATCCTTGTGACTGTGTGCATTCCCCAGGGAGCTTGACATACCTCCTTTAGGGAGGCAGGAATGCTGACTACTGGTCTCAACCCTGCTACAATGAATTCTCCAGAAGATGAGGAGCACAGTTGGACCTGAGCAAGCAGGTGGTGTAAACCACACCAAGGAGAGGCTACTGCCTCTCACAGCTGCCTGGTAGGCAGGCAGGCAGGCAACTTCCTGGTGCAATAGCCTGTGTGCTGCTAGTCTTTCCCAGCCTTGGTGGAGCTGTATGAAGAATGGGACCCTTCCTGGTCTCTGGTGCTTGCTTGAGCCACACTTGTGACCAGCCTACTGGAAAGGTCTACTAAGGCTGGACCGGGCCTCACGGATGGCCAGAGTCTGGTTTCAGCTAGAATCAGGTCTCAACAGGCCACTGGCCTGCCTTTTACTCATTAGCCACAGTGTGACCTGAGTAGGTCTCTAACTAGCAGCAGGAAAGACTGTCTTCCCAAGAAGGCAGTGAAAGGCAAACTTTCAACCTGGGCCTACCTGCCCTGTTTGTTCCACCCGCTTCTTATCCATGATCAGCACATTCCTCCATTTCAGAGTGTTTGGGACAAAGTGCCATTCTGAATACAAGTCAGCCTATCCCAGGACCAAGGTGGAACTCAGCGCTCAGCCTGTGGTGCCAGGCCAGTGCTCTCAACAGGCAACTCTTTGGACAGCCTCTTAAGTCCCTTAGGCCTGCAGCTCCAAAGACCAGGAAATCTGAGCCTCCAGAGAAGGGGGTAGCTCTGTGTCCTTAGCTACTGCTGGGTGAGACATGGAACATTCTCACTGCCTGTGCTGAGCCCTATATGTGCTAGCAAGGAACCTGGGTGCCAGAGAAACACTGCTGGGGCTGATGGTGACCTTAGATTTTTGCCCTTTCAAAATAAAAGTCTGCCAGTGGACAAGCAGGCAAGAAGCCTGCAGTTATGAAGCACTGTTAACACTGTCTTGGTTTGGAACTATAGGAGCCCAGAGAGACACCTTCATTCTCCTTGAGGCCCCTGGGCTTTTAAGTTGAAGTAGCAGCTGTGAGGAGATGGCTCAGCAGTTAAGAGAACTGGCTGTTCTCCCAGAGGACCTAGGGTTTGGTTCCCAGCACCCACGTGGTGGATCCAATCCACAGAAGGGATTGGATCCACCACGTGGGTGCTGGGAACCAAACCCTTCTGTGGAGCTCCTAGAGCACCAGGCATGTATATGGTTCACAGACGTACATGCAGGCCAAACGCTCATACACATGAGAAAAGAATAAAACTTAAGAGTTGAAGCAGGGGCTGGAGAGATGGCTCAGCAGTAAAGAGCACTGACTGCTCTTCTGAAGGTCCTGAGTTCAAATCCCAGCAACCACATGGTGGCTCACAACCATCTGTAATGAGATCTGATGCCCTCTGGTGTGTCTGAAGACAGCTACACTGTACTTTCATATAATAAACAAAATCTTTAAAAAAAAAAAAGAGTTGAAGCAGGCTGGGTGGTGGTGGCGCACACCTTTAACCCCAGCACTTGAGAGGCAGAGGCAGGTGGACTTCTGAGTTCAAGGCCAGCCTGGTCTACAGAGTGAGTAGACTACAGCCAGGCTACACAGAGAAACCCTGTCTCGAAAAACCAAAAAAAGAAAAAAAAAGAGTTGAAGCAGAAAAAACAAAACAAAAACAAAACGCCGGGTGGTAGTGACGGCACATGCCTTTAATCCCAGCACTTGGGAGGCAGAGGCAGACGGATTTCACTTGGGAGTTCGAGGCCAGCCTGGTCTGTTCTAGGACCAGAACAGCCAGGGCTATACAGAGAAACCCTGTCTTGGAAAAAAAAAAAGTTGAAGCAGGCAAATTGGGGCAGAAGAGCAAAGCAGACAGTGTCAGTAGAAAGGATACAGATATCAACCCTGGGAGAAGGCTACCAGATACATGCAGCACTGTGTATGAGTCCCAAAACACAAGGCACAAAAGTCCTTCCCCATGTCTGGCTAGCAGTCAGACGGTTAACAGCTGTCTCTCCCAACCACAGGCCCAGCCCTCCTCTCTACCCCCTGTCCCCTTCCTGCGGATATAGACAGCACTTCCCTGCCCCCACTGCAGCCCCTGGCGCCCCCTATCCCAGGTGAGTCCCTGATCCCCGCAGCCAGGCTCCTGCTTCCTGTTGCCCAGGCTTCAATGCCCACACAGGGCTGTGTTCAGGCCAGTGCTTACCCTGTGTTAGTTGTTTGTCCATCTGTCTGTCTGTAACTTTGGAGTCCCATGCTGTTCTGTGCCTGAGGATTCAACAAGAAGTCTCAGCCTAAGACACACTGGACAGAGCATTCCAGAGCAGCCAAGACAGCAGTGTATATGTGGCTAATTCAGCTCTACTGCTCACCCTTGCTGGGGCATCCTCTGAGCTCTGCCCAAGCCAAGGCAGTACCTTTTAGATAGTGCTGTGCCCTAGGGCCTGCCTGCCTACCTGCTCAGGATTCTTAGTCTCCACACAGTAGCAGAGAAGAGGGGTTGGGGGTGAGGGTATACATGTGTGCCCCTTTGTTTAGCTCATTAATGACAGACCTAGCACTAGACATGCCATGATTAGGAGGTAGAGATACAGCAGCAACAGCAGAGTGGGTCAGCTGGGCTGAAGACAAGCTTTAAGGAGCCCCCCAACCAGGCATGATGGTCAAAGAGGATTGTGGGAAGCAAAAAAAGTCAGTCTGTTGTGAGAGGGGAGCCTGGGGGACTGACGTGGAGAGCAAACAGGTCCACAGGTAGCCATAAGAACAAGCTTGTTCATAAGGGAGGGCAGGGTTAATAGCCATCTGACTAACACGTGAGTCTTTGCAGTATCTGTGCGTACATATATGTGTACCAGTGTCCAGACCAATGAGTATAAAGTATCTGTCGGTTATGTCCTCTGTGCAGGGATCTCCATATGTGTTCAAAGTCTAGCCCAAATGTCTGGTTTAGTACCGCTTTCCTCCTGCCTTCAGGTTCACCCACCCCTCCTTGATGCTGGGATCTGGTGTACCTGGACACCCAGCAGCCATCCCTCACCCAGCCATTGTGCCCTCCTCAGGGAAGCAGGAGCTGCAGCCATATGACAGAAACCTGTGAGTTAACCTATAGGCTGGGAGGAAGGGGCAAGGTGTGAGCCGGACAGGTAAACAGAGTGGTCTGGTCAACCAGCACATGCCTCCCACCAGGTCCAAGGCCCCCTTCCTGGCACCTCAATGGACTGCCTGGATGGCCCTGCCCAGCTGTTCTGTGGCTCTGGCATTGACCAGGATTACTTTTGTAATCGTCAAAAGCAAGAGTGGTTGGGGAAGGATAAGGAACAAAAAAATTTTTTGAGCCAAGAAGGAAGGGGATGAGTCTCTGTGTGCTTTTCCCACTTGGCTACAATTTTCTTAAAAGGAACAGTTACTCTCTGCTCACTCATGTGAGACAGTGAGAAAATTCTACTATATCAAGAGTGGTGGAGCTGGCCTTTAGCCCCAGCACTTGGGAGGCAGAGGCAGGCGGATCTCTAGGTTCGATACTAGCCTGTTTGACACAGTGAGTTCCAGGATGGCCAGGGATACACAGAGAAGCCCTGTCTCCAAAGAACAAAAAGTGGTGGCATTGGGTTATATTCACTGCTGGGGGTAAGGGGGTGGAGGGGCAGAAGGGGGAGGCTACTTCCCAAGTCATATAACATGGTTGTGTACCTCAGGAAAACACAGGCAGAACCCAAGGCAGAGAAGGAGGCTAAGAAGCCAATCATCAAGAAGCCCCTCAATGCTTTCATGCTTTACATGAAGGAGATGAGAGCCAAGGTCATTGCAGAGTGCACACTCAAGGAGAGTGCTGCCATCAACCAGATCCTAGGCCGCAGGGTGAGGAGGCCACTGGCAAGTGGGCTGGCAGGGACCGCCTCCAAACCTTTCACCCTGGTATGACTTCCTAATTTCCTGATGCATCCCATCTGCCCCACTTTCCTGTTGCAGTGGCACGCACTATCCCGAGAAGAGCAGGCCAAGTACTATGAACTGGCCCGCAAGGAAAGGCAGCTGCACATGCAATTATACCCAGGCTGGTCAGCACGGGATAACTACGTAAGTGGCTAGCAATACACCAAGGGTGGGTGGGGGAACCCTTGAGATATCATACCCAAAACAACAACCTCAACACAGGAAGGGGAATTTGTCTTGACAGTATAGGCAAAGTAACACAGAAAGCCCAAGACTCCCCTTGACTATATAAGAAGAAAGCTTAAGCAACTTCCCTTAAAGATGGTTCTCCATTCCAGAATGTATTCACGTATGGAGCTGTTGCTCAGTATTATTAGTTTGGCTACATGAGAAGGGGAAGGAAGGGGCCTGGAACTCCTATACTCAAATGGGAGATAAGATTGAGAGAGGGAGGAACCCCTAATTGTACCTTGTCTACTGTAGCCTTACAAGAACTAAAGTCAAGAAAGAGGAATCCCCAAGTAGAAGAAGTCTATATCCTAGAGGCAATAGGCTGCAGACAGGCCACAATCTACCTCCCAGAACCAACCATCTCTCTTGTTCTTGCAGGGAAAGAAGAAGAGGCGGTCAAGGGAAAAGCATCAAGAATCCACCACAGGTGAGGCCTTGCTTCAGTAATATAGAGAGGTTCCTTTCCACATTCCCATTTCAAGAGCAGCCCTGCTCTGGCCCGGCCCAGAGGGTAGGGTGGAATACTCGGCCACAGATCTTCAGTGCCTGAGCCCTCTGGAAACAAAGCTGCATCTCTTAAGTCTAATCCCATGCAAGGAACAGCTTAATTGTGGGAATGGACCAACAGAAGCACATGATATACCCCTATGCCACCTTTGCCAGCCAGCCCTGCTCACAGCTAGGTTCTACCAGAAAAGCTAATGAGAAAGGAACTGATCATAAAATTAGTTCTGTGTCTAAACCAAAATGTTAGCCAGGACCCAAGAGTAATTACATAGCCTGCTGACAGGTACAAGGCGATTTCTTCATCACTAGTTAGTTCTCATTTCTCATGGCAATGCACAGTGCTGCAGAGAGCCCAGAGAACCCATCCTACTATAGGCCTTATTCTTGTCCCCAATCCTGATAATTTAGATGACAGACTATGATGTGCATTCTCAGCTGTGTTGCTCCCTTACAGAAAAGCTGGAGCCTAGGACTGGAACAGGACAGGAAAAAATTTCCTAGGCCTTTCTCTGAGGATAGAATAGGCCTTTCTTTCCATCTGTAAGTGTGGAACATTAGGTATAATTATGCTACATATACCTTTAGCCTTATGAGGAATGTGGGCCAGAGGAAGATGGTACATTTTCAAGAGTGAAGAAAAACTGCGTAAGACATGCAGGTAGTTGGGTGAAGAGGATAGCCCCAACATGGAAAATGTAGAAGCCCTAAAGGCCCCCTGTGCAGTTCTGGAGCCTCGAGCTAGAAGGATGATCAGCCAAGGGAAAGGGAGGACAGCATGAAGAGCACCTCCACACTCCATCACTCTTCCCACTGCCTTTTCTCACCCCTTGCTCTGGGTCCTAAGGCTTCCCCTGGGAAGGTCCATTCTGCCTGTGGGGGCTATGGGGAGTCTGTAACTGGCTAACACTGATGTTACCTCTTCTTTCTGGGCCCTGTTCTGCCCTGCTGCCTGCCTGCTCGCCCTCTGCCTTGTTCTGCCCCTCTGGCATGGGTGTGAGCAGACCCTGGCTCGCCTAAGAAATGTCGTGCTCGCTTTGGCCTCAACCAGCAGACGGATTGGTGTGGTCCCTGCAGGTGGGTTTGTCCCCACCATCATTCTCCCTTTGCTTCAAGCTGCTTCCCTTATTGCACATGTTCTGCTGGGTCTGCAGCCCTTCCTTTGGTCCCTCAGTCCCTTAGCAAGCCCTGTAGAGAACAGAACCCATGACTCCTAAGAATACAAGTGAATATTGAACACAGCTTGTGGAGATGACTGGTCAAGGTGAGAGAAGTAGAAAGGGAGAGACATACATAAGCAAAGGTAGGTCTGGTACCAGCCAGATTTACCAAATCCTTACCTTAGGAAACAAATCTGTCACACATTTAGATAGCTGAAGCCCCTACTCCTAGCTCTGAAGTGATTAAGTTCCACAAACTCCCTCATTTCTTTAAAATAGAATTCCTGCTTAAGAGATACAAGGTGATGGTATCAGAGACTCCTAGAAATAGTCTGATCACCATCTTAAATCTAATACCAAAGAGAGACAGAGAAGCATGCGAGAGCAAGGAGGAAAGAAGTGTATGTGTATTGTGCTCACAATAGGAAATGGAGACTCCACTCCTAGAAGAGGTCCTATTCCATCCATGTGTGGCTGGGGACAGGTGTACACCGGAACCCTCGCACTCAGGAGGCTGAGATAGGCCAGCCAGAACCACAGGGAGACCCTGTCTAAAACAAAGCGCAAAAGACAAACCTCCCCCAAAGTGCTAGAGCTAGTTATTAATAAGTTATTTTGTATTTCTTCTATTAGCCTGGTTGTGAGAACCAAGTTTGCTCACAAGCATCACAGTCAACCTTGCCTTAATAATGCCTATCTAATCCCTGCAAGTATACATTGAACAGTAGCTCAAAGACCCAGTCTAAGAGATGGTTCCACTGGAAAACAGAAGTAGCCCACAGGCCTACACACGATTCCTCCTGCCACCTTGTGGCTGTACTATGTAATTGCACTTGTCCTAGGTCTGGGCCAGGTGGGGCTGAAAGAAGGGCATATAGTTTCCTTGGGCATGGAGAGAGGATAAAGTGGTTAGCCAGACCTGTTCAAGGACAGGCTTTTTCTGGTTGTGATGTGTGACTATGGATTCACCCTCTGTTTACAGATAACTCTCTTCACTATTCCTAGGAGGAAAAAGAAATGCATTCGGTACTTACCCGGAGAAGGCCGCTGCCCCAGCCCCGTTCCTTCCAATGACAGTGCTCTAGGCTGTCCCCGGTCCCCAGCTCCCCAGGACTCACCCTCGTATCTTCTACTGCCCTCCTTCCCCACAGAACTGCTTGCTAGCACAGTGGAGCCAGCACCAACATTCTCAGGTCGCTCTGCAGCTCTTACTCTTCCAGCCCCTAAATCTCCAAAGATCCCCCACAGCACCCTCCAGAGTACACAAATACAGCAACAAGAATCTCAGAGACAGGCAGCCTAACAACCTTGGTTGTTAGGCACAGAACACCTGGCTTGCTCCAGGGGCCCACCCCTAACTCAGGAGGCAACATGACCAGCTCCCTTGGAACCAGGAACCAGCTAGGGGTCCTCTTAAGGTGGTGAAGATTACAAAGGCTGCACAACTCCCTGAACCAGGGGCCATAAATTCAAGAGGTGGGAGATCAGATCTATGTAGCTGTATCATCTTAAGGGGATCCTGCTGCCTATGACAGCCATATTTGTTCTTATTGCTGGCTGGACATCCCTATTGTCCTAGGTTTTGTTTTTGCTGTAGGTCAGATGGGCTGGACTGACTTCTTCAGTTGCCTACTCTACAAATGCTTCTCCTGCCCTCTGCCACACCTTCCCCAATACTTCTTGGACCAAGAATACCTACCTGGTTTGTCACACAAAATAACTCTGTGATTGACCAGCCACAATGCTTCTCTCTTAAGCAAACTGAGAAGCTCTGTTTACAAAAAACAGCTGCTGTTCATAAGCTGGGCCGGAGGAAGCGTCTTACTGTGTTCTCAGGAGCTTGCAAGAGGAGAGAATAGGCTACATTTAGGCCTTTCCACCTTGGCAACAGAACACCAACCTACCTACTGGTGGGCAGTCATCAGCTTTCATTTCAGTCTTTTCTGAGCTCACCAGCATTCAAAACTACAGTCAATAAATTAAAGTTGGCCTAAATCCAGCGTGCACCCATCCCTATAATGCTTTTCCCAGTTCCATTTCCAGCTCATCTGTGCCAGCTGAGTCAGCTCCTGGGTATCTGTGAGAGGGCAAATCCCAAATCCCCCAATAGCCAGAGCCCATCTTTCAGCATTGAGAACCGGCCAGCTTCAGTTTCTCTCTGGGGCTACACGAAGAGATCTGTTACTACTAAAGCAAGGAGCCCATAAAACCTCTCTGTGGAGGACATGGTTCCTTGCCACATTTTAGAAACTCTTTTTGAGCCAAACTTAACCCTGAGCCTTGAAAAACAAGTTTTTTGGTTTGTTTTAACTTAACTTTTTTTTTTTTTGCATTCTCACTGTATATAGCCTGAATCCAAAGAAAACAAAAAGGGGTTGTCCAAGTATTCCACACAGAAACAAAACAAAAAACCCTTTAGTTCCTACTCTAATCACTCATTTCTCAATCCAAAGATCATGTTTCTAGTGTAAAGTCTTGAGAAAGTGTGGTAGTATGCACCTATAATCCCAGCACTTGGGAAGACAAGAGGCAGGGGGACCTCTGTGAGTTCCAGGACAACCAGGGCTGTATAGCAGATCTTTTCTCAAAAAGAAAAACTGTTGTATCCAAAATATTTTTGTATTGTAATGCATTACCATAGAAAAGCTTTTTTAACCATGAGAATAAAGATTCTTTTTACTTGTTTTTTCAAAGACTGAGTAATTAGCTGTTTGAATTAAGTGAGATGGCTTAGCACTGCTGCTCTTGAGAGAACCAGGGTTTGGTTCCCAGCACCTGTTCTTTTTCTATCACAAAACCTGGAGTGTATCCTTTAGTATGAACAAAGATTCTAAGATTACCAAACTGCAAAAATCAAAACTCACAATCAGTATCTCTTGACAGGGGCTTGGTCCTATCGCCACAGATGAGCTCTGCATTTAATCCTGACACTGCAATCAAGGCAGGCGACCTACTCCCCTTACCCTTGTGCACCAGTGAGTTAGCTGGTAGTCACCATTCAGACACTCAGCAGTCCAACCTGAAATGTTTTCAGGTCTACTTTCCTCTAAGGACAGAGAGAAGAAAAATATGCAGTCCAGTCTTAAAATTTGATTAAATAGAAGTCCTATACAAAGACTGCTCGATTCTTAGGACTGACTTTTTTAGATGCAAGTACACCATGTTAAAGTGCACTGTGTGCCTCACTAGAGTGCTATCATGATGGTATGAACACTACCTCAGTAGGTCAGCCATTAGATACGAAGTTCCAGGACAGCCACCAGACAAGTATCCTGCACTGCAGCTTTTAGTTCCCAAACCCCTTAGATAGGACACTGGAAACTGAAATCTTGGACTTTAACCTTTTTCTGGGAGGACATTAAAGACAACCAGGCACTCTGAACATTTGCATTTGTTCCATTTTAAAGAATTCTGCTCTGGCTGTGGGCCTAGATGTTGAAATGCAACAAAAAGACCTTATATTCTTACCAGGTGCAAGTTGGGGGTTTGTATCTGATCTAGTGTATCCTTTAGAGTACACTGGGTACATGAACAATACACTCTTTGTGGAGTGCAGAGCGTGATGTGTGTCTGGTGGGGAGAAGACATTGGCAACTTTGTTTAGAATTAAAACAACCCTTTAGAAAAACAGACTCTAAAACCAAAATTTGAATCCTCCCAATTCACAGCACTACATTCCTGAGACCTTAGGAGGTCATAGGGACTTGAGAATGTAGAGTTCAACTTCAAATACCACACTAATCTCATCACACAGCAAGCCAAGAACCAACCCAAGTTCCTAAGACATTAGAGGACAAGATCTCCCCTAGCAGCTGCGCAGTGGTGGCATATGCCTTTAATCCCAGCACTTGGGAGGCAGAGGCAGGTGGATTTCTGAGTTCAAGGGCAGCCTAGTTGATAGAGTGAGTTCCAGGACAGCCAGGGCTACACAGAGAAACCCTGTCTCAAAAAACAAAAGATCCCCCTAGCTTTTGTGACCCATTCCAGGACAATAATTAGGATTTTCCTGCAATATAGTATCTTAATTGCTCCCCTCTACTACCACCACTTCCCATTCTGTGCTGAATGGACAAAGAGCGAGCTGAGCCCTGCAAGCTATCAAGGCTTCAACTGAAGCAATGTCTCCCATTTTGAAGGCAGAAGTTTCCCCCTTCTCCGAGCCCAGATTTACTTATTTCATGTGAGTACATTGTTGCTACCTTCAGAGAGACCAGAAGAAGCCATTAGATCCCATTACTAGTTACAGATCCCAGACGGTTGTGAGCCACCATGTGGTTGCTGCAAACTGAACTCATGACCTCTGGAAGAGCAGTCAGTGCTCTTAACCACCAAGTCATCTCTCCAGCCCAACTGGACTCTTGAGATATCTCATGTTCCTTTTGGGTGTGGAAGCCCAAGCCAAATCTCTGCCTATCTATGTTTAGGAAACAAAAGGATGGGAAGGCCTAGCCTCATACAAAGTAATGCAAGCACTTTACATTCTGCCCTTTCCTGCCTCTGATCATCAGAAGACAGAAGGGGCAAGAATTACAAGACCATGTCAAATCCAACTTACCAGATCTGTATCAAAGAATTTAAGACCCTAAATTAACTACATAAAGCTCAGATGACTTTTTCTCTGTGGTTAGGAAGGCTAGACTAGTTTCCCTGGGTCTCTTCAGAGCTTTCTTAAAGTTCCTTAGGGCTTCCAATCCTATCACAAAACTTTGGAGGTGAACATACAAACAAGGATATACACTGAGCTAGAAGTTAGCCTTGGCTACCTGAGGGAGGAGCACAGGATGGGAGAAAGCTCTTATGGCTGTAGGAGTTTAAAGTCAGTAATACTAACAACACTCCATAGGATTCAAGGTTCAAGGTCTTCACGTACATAGTGAGACCCTGCACCTCAATAAAAATGTCCTGTTGATTCAACAGGTAAAGAATTTGCTGCCAAGCATAATCTGGTGAGAAATGATTAAGTTGTCCTCTGACCTTCATATTATGACCGCCTTAATATACATGTTTTTGCACACAATTATACAATTTTTAAAATAAAATCTGTGAAGATACTACTATGCTTCCAAGGTAACTTTCTTTTAGGGTATGAGAATTAGGAGAGCTAAGGATGTTGTTCATTAGCAGAACTAATACACACAAGGTCTTGGGATCAAATCCTTAGTGTGTGGGGGGTGTGTTGGGGGGAGAGACTGGAGGAGCTGTATGAGTAAATTAAAGCTGACAGGCCAAACGGTCTCAGGAAGCTTGAAGTATTGAAAAGCACCATTGTAGGTGACAGCCATGCACTTTGTATGGGTACAGACAAAATTTGACATTCCACAGGTCTAGCTGACAAACAATCTGACACTATAAAATGCATTCCCCCAATTAAGCCTAAAGGTTGCTCAAGAACAAGTTCCCTGTCTGGGGATGTAGCTCCATTGGTAGAGTACTTGCCTGGCATATACAAACCCCTGGATTCAGCCGGGCGGTGGTGGCGCACGCCTTTAATCCCAGCACTTGGGAGGCAGAGGCAGGCGGACTTCTGAGTTTGAGGCCAGCTTGGTCTACAGAGTGAGTTTCAGGACAGCCAGGGCTATACAGAGAAACCCTGTCTCGAAGAAAAAAAAAACCTGGGTTCAAATACAAGACTATGAGCTTCCCCTCATTCTCATTCAGCACCTAACTCATGTACTTCTTGAGGTTTCTCGCTTCTGATCCTTATAGAGGAACAGTGCTGCTAAGTAACAGTAAATAAGCCCTGCCATCACGTGGCCTACAAGTCCTGGGTCAACTATCACAAAAACAGACCGAAAGGCTAAAGCTGTAGCAGAACCTGCAAGATTGAAGCAGTAGAGGCAAGACTCCAGCCTCAAGTCAGCCTTCATGTCATGTTTAAAAGGGGGAAGGAGCAGTGCAGTGGTGGCCTACATATCAAGTTTCAGGACAACCTAGACTGTCTTCAAACTAATGAAAGAAAGATAAGGGAGGAAAGAAGCAAAGTGTAATGCACCCCTGAAGAACAAGATCTAGCTGCTATGAAGAATGGGTGAGAGCCTGGAAAACATTTGGTAGACATATTAAAGAAATGAGGGCCAGATGGTGGTGGCACACACCTTTAATCCCAGCACTTGGGAGGCAGAGACTGGCGGATTTCCGAGTTTGAGGCCAGCCTGGTCTACACAGTGAGTTCCAGTACAGTGCTAGGACTACACAGAGAAACCCTGTCTCGAAAAAACCAAAACAAAAAACAAAAAAAAAAAAGAAATGAGGGCTGGCAAGATAGGTCAGCTGGTAAAAGTGCTGCCAAGTATGACAACTTGAGTTCAACCCCCAGGTCCCACATTATGTATGGAAGGGGGGAACCAATTCCTGAAGGTTGTCCTTTGACTTCAACATATGCATACTTACGAACATATGAACACACAAGTAAAGAAATGAGTACCTGATAGGAAGCGGGATAATGGGGAGGCACAGATCCCACTGCCAGCATGGAAAAGGACTCAACACCAGACCTAGAACCTGTTTGGTGAATAGTGGACACAAACTGCCAATTTTCCCTCAGATAAGCTATCAGATCTATTAATCTGAATCCTATGATTTTTCATTTGTCTAAAAGAATAGGAATCATGTTGAGACTACTGAGCAGAAAGAATTTAGCTTCTTGGCAAATAAAAGTTTGATATGAGCCAATATAGCAATATTTTATATAGTGAGAGATATCTAAGAGCCATCAGGAAAGTCAAGGAGAGAACACAGACTCAAGTATATTCTCTGATCACTCCATCTTTTTAATACGGATAGTGATGTTCCTACTCCTACTGCCAATCTCACAAAATCCTGAGCTTACTAAATCTCAAATCAAAGCAGCATGAAGCCAATGCTAACACTCCCCAACCTCACACACCGCAATTCCAGCCCTTAGAGATGCTAGGGTAAGACTTCTATGGCCATGAGTTGAGATCAGCCTGGGCCATATAGCAAGACCTCGCATTTCCCCACCCGGTCTCAAAAAAGGCTCATTGACAGGCTTTTTCCTGTAAATTAACACTTCCTTTATAAACACGATATGTAACAGTAATCCTAGACCTTTAGTAAAGACTTAGGTTTTTCCTGACACAAGCAGGGTTACAAAGCTGGGTAAATGTGTTTATTATAACTGTAACTAGCAAGTGAAATACTCCAGCTAACTAACACCTTCCTTCTTTCTCCCAAACAAAAACAATGGGGTGGGGTAGGGGCTTAAATTTCTTCAGAATCTTGATGGATGACAATGGTCTACCAAAAAAATATTTTCTACTTTTTGACCTATTTTATTTTCATATACATTTTACTTTTTTTTTTGGTGGTGGAGGGAAGAGTTTGTTGTTTTTCTAGACTGGGTTTCTTTGTGTAACCTTGCTGTCTTGGAACTAGTTCTATAGACCAGGCTGGCCACAAACTCCACGAGATCCCCACTGTCTGCCTCCTGAGTCTGGTATTAAAAGGGTGTGTGCCACTACCATCTGGCTATTTTAAAATGTTTATTAGTGTGTGTAGTGGGGTGCTTTTGTGTCATGCATGCAAGTGGCATTCTGTAGTCTCCTAGGATCAAACTCATTTCATCAGCCTTGCGGACAAGCGCTTTTATCTACTCAGCCATCTCATAGGCTCTATTTATTTTTTCTTTTTGTTTTTCTATTTAGCTGTGGCTATCCTAGAACTCCCTTTAGACCAGGTTGGCCTCAAACTTGCAAGAGATCTGCCTGTCTCTGATTTCTGAGTTCTGGAATTAAAGGCATGTGCCACCAGTACTTGGCTGTATTTTTTAATATTTTAACAAAGGTTTCAAATGTAAAGAACAAAAAAAAAAAAAAAAAAAAAAAAAAAAAAAAAAAAAAAAAAAAAAAAAAAATGTAAAGAACATCTTACAAAGATGGCAGAACCAGACTAAAACAAGATGATAGACATCTTATAGTATTTTTACTATATGTAAAATGTGTAGAAAACAAATGGGAGCCAAACGTGGTGTGCATCTAAAATTCCCAGTGCTCTCAGGGTGACGCAAGAGGACCCTACCCTGAGTCAATGCCAGCCTAGGCATATATAACTAAACCTTGTATCTGAGAATAAAGAAAATAAATGGGAATTAAAAGGCAACATTTAAGGCGTTGCTAGGAAAGAGCCAAAGTGATAATCTAGGCCAGCATGCTTCACAGCAACTATGACAGGAATGTAAAGTAATGTAATTATGTATTATGTCATTAGCTAGCAAAAAAAAAAAGGGGGGGGGGGGGACCTGAGTACAAAAAGGCTATGTCTAGCAATGTAGCTCAGAGAGAGAGAGAGAGAAAGAACACAACGTGTACAAACCCCTAGGTTCAATGCTCAACATTACAAAATAGAGAAAAACTATCTACCATAAAGGAAGCTAAAAATAGTTGCCGAGGAGTTATGTCTTAAGAACTAAGCATTGTCTTTAAAAAAAAAAAAAAGATTGAGAGGAAAGTGCAAGGCAACAAAATGACTAACTAAAGGTTTACAATCTGAGGTTGATTCCTGGGACACATAGGTGGCAGGAGATAGCTGACAAGTTGTCCTGCACACACACATATAAGAAGAAAAAAAGGACTAAGTACTGGTTTCAAGTAGCATAAATGATAGCCTCCAGTGAAAGACAAACTGCTTAAGAATCTCTTGAATTAAGCCAGATAGTCGTGGCACACATCTTTAAATCCCAGCACTTGGGAGGCAGAGGCTGGTGGATTTCTGAGTTTGAGGCCAGCCTGGTCTACAGAGTGAGTTCCAGGACAACCAGGGCTACACAGAGAAACCCCGTCTAGAAGAAAACAAACAAACAAAAACAAAAAATAAATAAATAAAAACAAAAAAAATAAAAAGAATCTCTTGAATTTCTTTTCTTTTGCCTTGAGACAGGGTTTCTCTTTGTAGTCCAGGCTATCTTAGAATTTCCTTTGTAGATCAGGCTGAGCTTCCAAGTGCTGGGATTAAAGGGGTGGGCACCACCAGTCAGCAAGAATCTCTTCAATTAAAAAATAACCAAACTTAATTCATTAAGTGAAGAAACACATTTACATCCACAAAAGCAGCTGTTTACTACCTATTGTACTACTTTTTATTGAAAAGCATCTTGCACTTAGGATGTCTGTTTTCTGAATTTCACCATACACTTTAATGTTAAAGGTTAAATTAATTTTTACATGCAAGCAGTGTTTCCCCACCTGGGAACAATGATGATAAAAAGATGACATACCACATGAAGTAAGTGTCTTTTTTAATTGAAAAGCTAAAAATTGTTGAGTTACAGTCCCTCCTCCCAAACCACAAACTG
>NW_022196911.1:47216856-47227076 GCF_008632895.1 Mastomys coucha | reverse complement strand
CAAAAAACCAAAAAAAAAAAAAAGAAAGAAAGAAAAAGAAAAAAGAAAAAAAGAAAAAAAAATAAAGCCTTTAAGAACTCTCTTACCCAAGTACTTAGATCCAGAGACAGAGGTGCACATTATGCCTGTGTATCAAGACTTTTGTTAGCTGGGCGGTGGTGGTGGCACACACCTTTAATCCCAGCACTTGGGAGGCAGAGGCAGGCGGATTTCCGAGTTCAAGGCCAGCCTGGTCTAAACAGAGAAGAGAAACCCTGTCTCAAAGAAAAAAATAAATAAATAAAGACTTTTGTTGTTATAGGTTCTTTTGTTATTTCAGACAGGTTTCTCTGTGTAGCCCTGAATGCCCTGGAACTCAGTCTACCTCAGCTTACCAAGTACTGGGATAAGGAGCATTTGCCACCATGCCCTGCTGGTATCAAGGAATTTTAAAGGCATTCTTGGTAAGTGCACTGATAAATGCAGCACTAATCTAAGACTTTATGATGCGCTTTTTTTCTTGTCTTGGTATTATTGGGTTCCAGTTTCTTTTTACAAAGTAATTGAAGATAGGCTGTGTGCTACCTACCTGGGCTTCCTCCTCTTCAGTAAAGTCATTTTTTATATTGAAGGTTTTACGAATCTCCTCAGGAGTTTTCCCCTTAATCATATTGGCCACAGTCTTGCATGTGACATCAAGCAAACCTTTGATGTCTAAGTAGTTTGCAGCCTGTAAATGATAGCTGGCTTTTAGTCATATATACTGAATATTTGAGGTTAACAATTTACATCAAATTGAACTTAAAATGATACCCCATTTAATGAAATCTATGAAATTCTCTGCCCTTTAATACTGATTATTTTCAGTGTAACTTCACCTTTCATTAGCTTTCTTCTTATACACTGCCTCACCTTTATCCTGGATTTTAAGTTGTTTTATTTAAATTCAATTAAAAATACAAAATTAAAATTTTACTTTGGCTTACAAATTACTAAGAAAGTACTGAATTTTCAATATTCACAATTTTTTCCCAGCTTTTACTTTATTTTGAGACAAGGCCTCACTATGTAGCCCTGAATATCCTAAAACATGCTATGTAGACCAGGCTGGCCTCAAACTCAGTGCTCTGCCCCCTATATTCTATATTAAAGGTATGCACTACTGCACCCAGCTTCAAACATTTTTCATGCTTCTACCACTGATGTCAGAGAACACACTTTGTATAACTTGAATACTTTTACATTTGGGATTTGTATGGCCCAGAATTTAGTCAATCTTAACAAGAATTTATATGGCCATAATTAAGTGTAACATCCTACATATAAATTAAGACAAGCTGTTCAGTGTTGCTGACCTGGTTTTCTGTCCACTTGCTATAATTACTGAGAAGCAACACTGGAGTTTCTTTGCCTGCACAACTGTGTATTGACCTTTGTACATCATTCCTTTTTTCACTTTTTGAGGTTCTGCTTCTAGGTTGATGCCTATGACTATTACTCTTAACGAATCGATCCCCTTTATCATTATGAAAATAGCCTTTAACTTCAAAATACTACCACTCCAGCTTTCTTCTGATTTGCATTTTAATTGTGCCTGTAGTAAAGTTTGTTTCACACAGGCAGCAAAAAAGTTTCACTTTATCCCACCTGATATTTCTACCTCTCAAAAGTGCTTGGATCATTACATTTAATGTAACTACTAATGTATATTACATTGCATGAGTCCAGAGAATATCCACAGCTGAAGATCAATGAACCTAGCCAATTCAATCCTTTAATAGGTAAAGGTTCTGCAATAGAACTACTTTACACATTAACATACCAGAATAAGTTCAAAAAGTGTTCCTTGGTCAACTTTCAGGAATTCTTGGTCCCAAACAGGAATATCATCTGTCCTCTTTTCTTTGTTCTCATCATCCTCAGGAGGAGGAGGGTCATCCTTGTGGTGGGTGCACCACTGAATGACCTACAACAACAAATTCTTCTGGCATTCTATTCAAGACTTTGAGTTCAATGCTGGGGGCATCACTACATTGTGATGAGAACTAGCTAAAGGAGGTCTAACAAAAAGTTAATCAATTTTCTAAAAAAAATTTTAATTATCATGTAAGTGTACACACATACACACATACTCTCTCTCCTCTTCCTCCCTCCTCCCTCTCCATCTCCCCCTCAATCCAGGGCTGGTAAGATAGCTCAGTCAATAAAAGCACAATAAGAGGGTAAGGATCCCATTTTGAATCCTTAGTATCTACATAAAAGCATTGAGACAGCAACTCCTAATGTTGGTGGTATTGGGGAGCTTGCTGGTTAACAGTCTAGCTCCAGATTCAGGAAATAGAGAAGGAATGTATCAGGATACCTAATGTCTTCCACAGGCTTCAGGTACACAGCCAAAACACATGTACACATATACCACAAACCAAATCACTCATTTATACAAAGAAACATTGGAATGACTATAACCTAAGTTCATTAAGAAGTCTAGACAGAGCCCGGCGGTGGTGGCGCACGCCTTTAATCCCAGCACTTGGGAGGCAGAGGCAGGCGGATTTCTCAGTTCGAGGCCAGCCTGGTCTACCAAGTGAGTTCCAGGACAGCCAGGGGTACACAGAGAAACCCTGTCTTGAAAAACCACAAAACAAACAAACAAAAAAAACCAACAAAATAATCACTTACCTTTTTTAGAATTGCTGCATTAACATTTGGTAAAGGAACAGGATCATCATCTCCCTCATCATCCATTCCCAAATCTAAGAAAACCAGAAGAAGCCATTACTTCTGAACGCCATAAAAACATACTATCTTAGTTAAGACTTCTATTGCTGTGATAAAACACCAAAAGCAACTGGAGAGAAAAGAATCAACTTCACCTTATACATCTAGGTAACAGCCTGCCAAGACAAGAACTGAGCCAGGGCAGGAACCTGAAGGCAAAACTAAAATAGAAGCCACTGCTTACTGACTTGCTCCTCTGCCTGTTCATCCAGCTTTCTTTCTTTCTTTCTTTCTTTTTTTTTTTTTTTAAGTTTTTTTTCGAGACAGGGTTTCTCTGTGTAGCCTTGGCTGTCCTGGAACTCACTTGGTAGACCAGGCTGGCCTCGAACTCAGAAATCCGCCTGCCTCTGCCTCCCAAGTTCTGAGATTAAAGGCGTGCACCATCATTGCCCGGCTCATCCAGCTTTCTTATACAACTCCAGACTACCTGAATACACGAGACCACCCACAATGGGTTAGGCCTTCCCACAATCATTAATCAAGAAAATGCCCACAGACCAATCTAATGGAGACATTTTCTCATTTGAGGTTCCTTTTTTTTTTTAAACAAATGACTCTAGTTTGTGTTAAGCTGACATAAAAATAGTGAGTATGGACGGACTTGGGCGCACATTCTTGTTGGTAATTTAATGATGTATGGATAACAGCAACAATCTGCAAAAGATGAATCCTAGTCTTCCCTCCCTACCCCCCCTTCAATCCCAAATGAGCTAAAAATTTTATTGGTTCATTTCTTCTATTTGAAGTACTCTTTGGTGATATCCTTGGCCTGAGATTCTTTGCCATAGACCTTAGCATAAGAATAATCACTTTATGAGGATTCCCCACTCCATCAACTTGCAAAACAGTCTCTAACACCAGTTCAAGGAGAATCCATGTTCTCTCCCCTGTAGAGACATAAATACAGGCAGGCAAAACACTTATACATAAAATAGTAAATATATTCTGAAAGTCAAATGAAAAGTAGTCTAGATGAGAACCAAAAAAGACACTGCACTTGAGCACAAAGTATTCACTGAGGTCCTTTGCAGCAGAGTACTGAAGATCATCTTTCCTCATAATTCTAATACTTATCCTTGACTTCTTCACAGTTTAGAGTAAGCAAAGACAAAACAAAACAAAAAACAAAGCCTTAAGTTTCAAAACCCAGCCCTTCTCCCAAACAAATACTGTTAAAATAATCTATACTGTAGAATATCTCTTTGGGTGAGATATTGATATTTAAAGGCAACACAAGAGCCAGGCAGTGGTGGCACACGCCTTTAATCCCAGCACTTGGGAGGCAGAGGCAAGAGCATTTCTGAGTTCAAGGCTAGCCTGGTCTACAGAGTGAGTTCCAGGACAGCCAGGGCTACACAGAGAAACCCTGTCTCGAAAAACAAACAAACAAAAAAAGACAACACAAAATACTAGCTTTGTTTAAATATAAAGCTACCTGGAAGAGGGCTTGAGTAATATTAAGGTCTTTGTGACTATTAGTTCCAGGACAGCCACGGCTATACGGAGAAATCCTGTCTCAGGGAAAAAAAAATTGCTTCTCTAGAATGCAAATATGCTGCAATTTTTTTCTTTAGGACCATATATGAGAGCAAAACATACCCCCCTCAAGCTAGTTTCACAGTCTTCTGACAGACACCTGTACCTGATATCACTTCCTGACTTGAACAAATAAGCTAATCCACAAGCACATTTATCAAGATTTCTACTTCTGATTATCCTGAGTTTAAAGTTTAATTTTGTCTTTTAAAGTCACATGAAATTCTAATGAGGGACACAGCAGATACAAAACATAGAAAGCAGTAAGATGCCAAACTCAAAGAACTCCAGATATCATTAGGCTAGAATCCTATAAGCTACAGGTACTTCAGATGAAACCATTCTGCTTTAAGCCCACAAAGGATACAAAAAGAAAGAATCCTTTAACTACTGCTATCTATCAATCTACTTACTTCTGAGATCAAAGCCAGTCTGCTCTAGGCAACTAATGCTCTTTAAAATAGCAAGTGCTTCTTTGAAGCAACACAGGTCAGATCATCAGCACATCAAACAACCACTAAGATGAAATACTTCCATTGCCAAAACAAGTGCAGAGGAAGCAAATTTGCTGTTACTTACCTACCTTTACAGAGACACCTGAACCACTTTCTCTTTATTGTGACCATTCCATACTCCTTCATTAACCAGGTACTTGACTACAGACTTAATAGAAGGGGTCTACAATGTTTATTACCAGAATATAGGACTGCAAGTGCCATATGACATCTACCAATTACCAAAAGAACGTGTCCAATCTTTATTTTAAAAAGTCACACAGAAGACATATCCTATGCAATCAGCATTGTAAGTAGTCCTCTACCTAAGGTGAGGAGCACTTGTCTAATAATCCACAAGCCTTGGGTTCATTCAGTCTCCAACACTCCAAGAGAGAAAAAAGGCACTATATTAGTTATGCAATCTTGCAAGCACTCCAGTCACCTAGAAATGTTTCCTCTTCCCTCAAAGGCATCTTCAACACAATTCAAGTTCAGTGTTTTTTAATCAATATTCCTCTCAAATTCATTTACATCTTTACTAATTACAGTATTACAATTCTATCCCATCTAGATAAATGGCTACTAAAAATGACCACTAAAAATATCATTTTCTCCTTAAAAACAAAAAACAAAAAAACAATTTATGTATTTATTTTATGTGGATGATTATTTGTCTGCAAACCTGTTTCAGGGTCCTGCCTCAACCTCCAAAATGCTAAAATTATAGACACTAGTCACTAGACCTGTATTACTCTTTGCTTCCTTCAAGAATTTATTGCCGGGCGGTGGTGGCACACGCCTTTGATCCCAGTACTTGGGAGGCAGAAGGCCAACCTGGTCTACGGAGTAAGAGTGAGTTCAAGGACAGCCAGGGCTACACAGAGAAACCCTGTCTCTGTGTAAAAACCAAAACCTACATGATGCTGCTAAGTGCCTTTAATCCCAACACTCAACTCAGTCAGAGGCAAATGATCTGAGTTCTAGGCGGCCTTGCCTACAGAGGGAGTTTCAAGTTAGCCAAGACTGCACAGAGAAGCCCTGTCTCGAAAAACTAAAAAACAAATAAGCAAAAAGGAACCATTGTCTGATATGTAAAGTCACACCAGGGTCAGCAAGATGACTCACTGGGTAGAAGTATGCTATGAAAGAAGAGGCGAATTTGATCCTTAGGATCAACATAAGAAGCTGGATGTGGTAGCTTGTATTTGTAATCTAAGCACTCTTTGTGGCAAAGAGGTAAGGATGTGTATTGCAGTAATAATAATAGCAGAAACCAGAGAGACCCTGCCTCAAAAGGGAGTGTGAGAGGTAAGGGGCAGAGACTGGACAGATGGTTTAGTGGTCAAAAGAGTGTACTGCTCTTGTAGCAGACCCAGGTCAGTTTCTGGCATCCATATTGGGCAATTTACTACAACCATCAGTTAACTCAAGCACCAGCTGAACCCAAGTCCTCTCTGGTCTTCACAGGCAATTGAAAGCATGTGCATAACCTAAACACCCACATAATTAACAAAAATTTAAAAAAACAACAAAGTAGCCAGGTATAGTGAGTACACCTTTAATCCCACCACTTGGAATGCAGAGACAGGTGAATTTCCTTGAGTTCAAAGCCAACCTGGTCTACATGAAGTTCCAGGAAATCAAGGGCTTACAAATTGAGACTTGTCCCAAAGCAAAAAGCTAAAACACAATAAATGCCAATAAAGTAGGATAGGAGAGATGAAAGTAGAAAACTGACTCTTGAAATACACTATCTGGGTTGACATGGCATGCCTGCACACACAATAATCTTTTTTTGGTTGTTTGTGAGACAGTGTGTGTCAACTATGTAGTCTTGGCTGGCCTGGAACTCAGAGATCCCTAGTCTCTGCTCTGCTAAGTGCTGGAATTAAAAGTGTGAGCCACCTTGCCTAGTAAGTCTTAAAACAACAACAACAACAACAAAAGAAACCAAAAAAACAAAGAAACCCCACTTTAATAGTTTATGGTTTTATTCACACAAGGCAGAAAGGAAATTACCTTCTGAAGCTTACAAGCTTATAATAGGCAAGTTCAAGTAAATACTTGCAAGTTACATGCCCCCATCCTATGTTATATACCACCTTTCATCACACAAGGTCTCAAAAACTTACCTTCCAGCATGGTCTTGATGGTCACAGATTGTTTGGCAATTTCTACATCAACTTCAAATATCTCTCCATCAGAACTCTGCAACTTTATCGTAGGCATCTAAAAAAGGTACATTGAAATAGAAATTTGCTATTAATTCCATCCCATGGAGACATTTACTTCATCAACTAGTCTGTACAGTTCTAAGTTCTTCACAAACAAGCCTGTAATTGGTTTTTTTGTTTGTTTGTTTGTTTGTTTGTTTTGAGACAGGGTTTCTTTATGTAACAGCCTTGGCTGTCCTGGAACTCTGTAGACCAGGCTGGCCTTGAACTCAGAGATCTGTCTGCATCTGCCTCATAAGCGCTGGGATGTGCACCATCACTACCTGGCTCTGCTTTTATTTAAAGAGTGAAAAAGAAAGGGGGAGAGGAAGGGGGAAAAAAGGGGTGAGGGGAAAGGAGGGTGAGGGGAAAGGAGGGGGAGAGAGAAGAGGAGGAGGGAGAGAGGGAGGGAGGAATATTTCCCAGCCTTTAAGGTCCATTTAAGGCAGTACTGAATTTCCAACTGGTTTTAAGAGCTGTGGTTTTTGACATTTACTTTTAAATGTGTGTGGGTGTGCATATACCTCAGCACACACGTGGAGGTCAGAGAACAAATTGCAGGAGGATGGATCTCCCTTTCCATTGTGTGGGTTCCAGGGATCAGACTTAGATCATCAGGCTCGGTAGTAACTATTTGCTAGCCCTTCAAAAATTTTAAGATACATGGTAGGGGTGACTTTTGTACAATGTATAAATGTTGTCTTTTGTGTTATTCAGTTGTAAATTCTGTACTGGTAGAGAGCTAAGTACGACTGGAATTTTGGCATTATTCTTATGGTTCCTCACCTTCCTTACTGGATGTTTGATTTAATAAAGAGTTGACAGGCCAGGCAGCGGTGGTGCATGCCTTTAATCCCAGCACCTGGGAGGCAGAGGCTGGAAGTTTGAGGCCAGCCTGGTCTACAGAGTGAGTTCCAGGACAGCCAGGGTTACACAGAGAAACCCTGTCTTGAAAAAAAACAAAAACAAAAACAAAAGGAGAGAGAGGAGGAGGAGGAGAAGAAAATAATAAATGACATATAGGCAGCTGCCAATACGATCCCTAAAACCCATAAAGAGCTTAAATATAGAAGAGTCCCTTTAATGTTTTGGTTCTCCGAAGCACGGTTTCCTTGTGTATCTCTGACTGTCCTAGAACTCACTCTATAGACCAACCTGGTCTCAACGCACACAAATCTGCCTGCCTCTGACTCCCAGTGCTGGGATTAGGGTAAAGGTGTGAACCACCACCTAAAATTTAAATCCTTTAAAATTTTTCATTACCTATTGCTCAGGTGTTCAAGTTTGAGATCATCTGGTTAAGCCCTCCACCCCCAAAGAAAGAAAAAAGACCTGCTTCAGCCAGGCATCGGTGAAGCATACGTTAATCCAAGGCACTTGGGAGACAGAGGCAGGTCAATCTCTCAAGTTCAAGACCAGCCTGGTCTACAGAGAAAGTTCCAGTATAGCCAAGGCTGCACAGAGAAACTCTGTAGAGAAATAAAACAAAGCAAACTTCAAAAATGCACTTACGGCCAGAATTGGTGGCACAAGCCTTTAATCCCAGCACTTGGAACACAGAGGCAGACAGATCAGAGTTGGAGGCCAGCATGGTCTAAATAGCTAGATACAGGATAGTCAGGACTACACAGAAAGACCTTGTCTCAAAAAAGCAAACAAAACAACAAAATGCATTTAAATCATAGTGGCAGATGCCTATAAACCCAGTACTCGAGACCGAGGAATTCAGATATTGGGCACACAGCCAGGTTCAAGTCCAAAAAGAAAAACAAGAACAAAAACAAACAACAAATATAAGTAATAAATGGCATGGTCGTAGTGTATGCCTTTAATTCCAGCACTTGAGAGTCAAGACAGAGGAGCATCTCTGTGAGTTCAAGGCCAGTCTGCTGGGTGAGTTCCAGGACAGCAAGGATACATGGAGAAACCAGTCCTGTAATGCCCAGTTTTTGTAAGGCCGAGGATCATCATTTCAAGGATTGACTAGATAACATGAGGTTAAGCCAGCTTTGGTAGAACTCAGTAAGAGCCTGCTTAAAATGAAATATAAAAGAGGCTGGGGATATAGCTCCTTAGTATAATGCCTAACATGTATAAAGTTCTAGTTCAATCTACAACACTGCCCTCTCCCTCGGTCCAAAAGATGAGCCAGGGTATAAGTACATCCCATAATCTCAACATTTTGGCAAACAGAAGGATCAGGAGTTCATGGCTATCTTCTTGACACATAGGAAAATAAATTTAAGGCTAGCCTGGTTTTCTTGACCCTGTCTCAAATACTGAACTCAACAAATCCCCCAAAAAAACAAAAATCCAAAACTGCATCAGCTGAGATAAATATAAATCATTAGGAAAAATATTTCATATATAAAAAATTAAGCAACTAGCGTCCAACATTGAGTTTTAGGATAAATCTAAACCAAATAAAAACAAATCAGTATTAATACTAAAAGCTCTAAGCCAGCAATTTCTTATCATCTTCAGATTTCCCCCTCTTTCCTCCAAAAGTGGATTAATTCAAAAATTCTTTAAAATTCACAAGCAACTTTTTTTGGTAGTTTTTTTGTTTGTTTTTGTTTTTCCAGACAGAGTTTCTCTGTGTAGCCCTGGTTGTCCTGGAACTCACTCCGTAGACCAGGCTGGCCTTGAACTCAGAAATCCACCTGCCTCTGCCTCCCAAGTGCTGGGATTAAAGGCTGGTAGTTTTGTTTTTTGAGACAGGGTTCCTATGTTGCCCCAGCAGTCCTGGAACTTATTCTGTAGCAAGGCCTAGTCTTGAACTCAGCTATCAACCTGCCTCTGCCTCCAGTGCTGGGACTAAAAGTAGACACCAAAGTCCCTAACTCACATGCAACTCTGCAGGACTGTGCTTCTGAGGAAGATACAATCCTTCAATGTTACTGTTAAGGTACTTCTTAAGCATGTCTGGATCTGGGTTGTATTACTAATGTGAATTTTCACAAAAGTATAGGGTTTAGCATTTAAAATAACTATTGCATCTATTTTAGGGTCAAACACTTAAGACTAAGCACATCTCCTAAAATATTCATTCAGCTTTCTGAGACACTTGTCCCCTTTCCTCAAGTAAACAAGCTTCGAGAAAAGGGGTTGGAGAGGTAAAGCTTGTTTTACAATCATCCATTGAAATACCCAGCTCCTACTCATCCATGGTTGAAGAGACTCAGAGTTCACTTTTCTTTCTTTTTTTTTTTTTTTT
>NW_022196911.1:47209020-47216780 GCF_008632895.1 Mastomys coucha | reverse complement strand
TCGAACTCAGAAATCCACCTGCCTCTGCCTCCCAAGTGCTGGGATTAAAGGCGTGCGCCACCACCCCCTGGCCCAGAGTTCACTTTTCAACTCACAAAAGAGCAGCAGACCCTCCCTGTGATAAGACAATAATAAGAGTTAAAAATAAAGAGGCCAGCTTTTAATAGCAAAACACTATGTTCTCTTTATGGTCCCTAGTACTATATGTAATGAGCACTCCAGAACATGTCTATGTGGCTGATAAAATTACTTTACAACCTATTCTGTATTCCCTTGAAAATATTCACAATAAATAAAGATGTGCTTAGTCATAGTCAAATTTAGGTATTAGGTTACTTGCAAGGGAGCCAGGATCTTATTAAATGACAGGGAGGCAATCGGTTAATCTGTAATTCAATGCACTCTGTAATCCTAAACTTCACTTTTGTTGTTGTGTTGGAATGAAGTGCAAAATTTTTAAGTAATAATGTATGAGATTCCGATTTGATATGCTTTCAAAAAACCCTTCTTCAGTTCTCTAAGCTCCCAGACTTGGAAATTAAACCATCGCCCAAGTTTAGCATGAGAATTCTAATTATACCAGACTTTAAAAACAAACCTGTTTTAAGTGACTCGAAATTCTGACACTTGTTACTAGACTGCAGGACGGAAGAGACTGCACTGTTTTATGCCACAATACCGTCTACTGTAACATTTTGATAAAAACTGAGTCTCCAAACCTGAGGACTCCGTGAAAAAGCGAACCAAAGGGCAGGTTTTAACCCTATCCCTTAAAAAACCCAAACACCTCAGGTTTTTGCGTCAAGGGCTCCTAAAAGTCACACACGTCAGGCGACAGTGTCTATTTCAGTAATAAGATCAGACTGCAGGACGTGACAAAACAACGCAAAAGAAATATCGGGAGTCTGTTACCTGCATATTCGGTGGTTAAATAGGTAAGACCACTAAGGAGCTAATGATGCCAGACACAGGAGAAGGGGAAGGCGCCAAGAATCGAGTGGCAACGACCGCCGCCACCTGGACAGCCTGGGACCCCTACTCAAAGCCTCGCCGCCCACCCGCGCTGGAGCGCGGAGCTGCAAGCCTGTCGCTAAGGCAGGCCCGGGACGAAACCTGGGCCTTGCAGCCGCGTTCGGGACCGACTGACGCCGCCCGCAAAGCGGCAGGCCTACCACAGGGCTCGACTCTCTCCCCAAGCGAGCGCCGAAAGGAAAGATGGGCGGCCCTAGGAGGCCTGACTCGGCCGACTCGTGCCTCCCGCGGTTCGTGGTCCGCAACGGGCCGCTCGGCGCCTCAGGACACGCCAGGCCGCCTCGCCGCCTCGTGCAGGCCACAGCCAACGCGGGGCTCCCACCCAACCCCCTCCCTCGAGGAACTGGTCGGGCTCGCGGGCTGCTACTCACGGTGCTTGGTCTCAAGACCACAGGCCCGAGGGTGACGGACTGAGCTCACAACAGCACAGAAGTACCGAGAACAAGGCCACTCTAACAGCGCCGCGCGGCGTCGGCTTTTATAGGAGCGGGAAGCGGGCGCCAAGGGCCCCGGGCTCGTGACGTCACACAGTCGGCCGGGCTGGCCGTTGAGATCGCCTGACAGCAAGCGAAAGGCAGGCGGCAAACCCTGAGCGCCTAAGAGGTCTCCTGGAGAGGTTCTCAGCGGCGGCGGGTGGAGGGGTGGTCGGGCAGGAGAGGGGCTTCGACCTTTCTCCGCTGCCCTAAACAGCGCCATGCTCTCCTTCAATGCGGACGCCGGCATCGGCTCGGGAACCATCGCGACCCGAAGGGTCTTTCAGGCAGGGGCTGTCTTAAACTGCTTGAAAGACCCCAGTCCTGGAAAAGCCTGGAAACAACAAACCGCAAAACCGGTTGTGGGTGTGTGTTTTACTTAAAGGAGTCACCTCAGTCTGACCACCGTTACCCTCCTAACCTAAGGAAATAAGGTTGACTTTGCCGATTCAGGACTTGAACCTTCCTCCAATGATACTGATTCTGAACAATATATATTTATTTATGTTGAGACAAGGCATTTCTTTAGCCTAGGCAGCTTAGAATTCTTAAATACTCCAGACTTATTTTTTTATTTTTTATTTTTTTGGTTTTTCGAGGCAGGGTTTCTTTGTGTAGCCCTGGCTGTCCTGGCACTCACTCTGTAGACCAGGCTGGCCTTGAACTCAGAAATCTGCCTGCCTCTGCCTCCCAAATGCTCGGATTAAAGGTGTGCGCCACCACTGCCCGGTGCTTAATTTGATTTTAAAAGTTTTATTTTCTTTGCATGTTAAGACAGGGCCTTGTTTGGCACAGAATGGCTGCAAATTCAGTATGTAGACCAGGTTGGTCTAAAATTCATGATCTCCTTCCACCTCCTGCTCTGGGATTACAGGCATTTTTCACCACTTACAATTGCCTGATACTCTTTTCTGTTTTGTTTTGAGACAAGGTCTTACTTTGTAAAGCAGGCTTGGAACTCGATATTTAGACCAGGCTGGCTTTAAACTCTGAACTTAGAGTTCACCTTGTTGGATAATCTTATCCTTTATTTCCTACCTCTGAACTTTGAAGAGGCTTCCAGACCACAAATAGCCATTGTTAGACTGAAGCCCCAAACATGAATATGTAGCATAGAGACTGTGTGAGGCCAATGCTGGGGATCCATCCAGCAGTGAACAAGGACAGTAGCCCAACCTGAACAGACTATGCTGTATGGGCAGCTCACAGAAGGCTGTGATAAGGTTGCTAGAATGAAACAGCTTTGAAGTAAAGGGAGAGGCCTGAAAGCACCCATCTGGCCCCAGCCCAGCCAGGAACTGGGCAATTGCCTGCCCTGTTCTGCTGTGTCTAGGGAGCCTCACGAACCCCACCAAGGCGCCAGGCTCATCTAGCCAGTGAGCACATGATGGTATTCCTGGCACCACAAAGACAAAAGACATTTCCACACAGGGCCTCCTAAAGAAACCAGAGACCAGTTTCTCTAGGACAAGACTGGGCAGAGAGGCCAAGCAATAGGTTGAATTACCAGGTCTTTGTCTGCTGGCTGTGGTATCCAATGTCTGCCAGGTGCCACGGCTGATGACAGAAGATGAAAGGCCCACAGTTCTCAGGCTTTCTATCTGCAGCACCGTCTGCCCTTCACAGCTCTTGCTTTGGACCTCCTAGGGAAGGCCCACTGGAGAGCCTTTTCCTCCACATGACATAACCCCAGCACTCAGGAGACAAAAGCAGGAGAATCAGAAGTTCAAGGTCATCCTCTGCACTTAGTGAGTTCACGGATAGCCTGGTCTACATAATTTTGGGTCAGCCAAGGCTATAGAGCAAGAACTTTAAAAAGAGTTTTTAAGTGATTAATACAATCATTAATTGACCCCACTCAAGAAAAGGCAGCTGAGTCCATTTTCAGTGTAATTAATCTAACCTGGGAGCAGATTTTTCTGCCTTTTAAACTACCCAAAGTGATTCTTAAGCTTAGGGTTAGTGGAGGAACTTCTGTAGTAAGGGCGGGCCTCAGTGGTAAAGAGTTGCCAGGAAGGAGCCAGCAGTATTTATCAGAAAAGACTGGAGTAAGGCTACACTTTTTGAATCAATTCTACTTTCCCCGGAAACCTCCGGCTAAGAGCCAGGATGGCTGCAGGATTGTAGAGTATAAGCTGGGAGCAGTGCATCTCCATCCAGTATATTAATAATTGTCAATCTAGATCTGAACGGACTGGCTCCACAGAGTCCTGAGTGTGTGTGTGTGTGTGTGTCTTCCTGCAAGAGAGAGAGAGAGAGAGATGCTTCATTCTCTCTGCATACATGAAATCAAAACCTCTTGTTTGGCCAGGCCTGATGATGCACACATGGAACCCTAGCACTCAGAGAGAGAGAGAGAGAGGGAGAGAGAGAGAGGGAGAGGGAGGCAAGAGAAGCATGAATTTGAAGCCAACTCTGGATTATATAACGAGTTTTAGAGCAACCTGAGAATTCTCAGATACTCTGCCTTGAAAATAACAACAAACCGAGGCTAAAGAGATGGCTCAATGGTGAAAAGCACTGGGTGCTCTTCCTAGAGGACTCAGATTCAGTCCCCAGCACCCACATATCTGCTCACAACTGTTTGTAACTCCAATACCAGGTGATCTGACACCCTCACACCAATGCACATAAAATAAAATTAAATAAGTTACTTTAAAAAAAAAAAACAGGGCTGGAGAGATGGTTCAGCAATTAAGAGCACTGACTGCTCATCCAGAGGTCCTTCCTAAATTCAATTCCCAGCAACTACCTGATGGCTCACAACCATCTGTAATGAGATCTGGTGCCCTCTTCTGTCTGATGCTCTCTTCTGTCATGCAGGCATACAAGTAAATACAGTATTCATATACATAAATAAATTTTAAAAACAAACCATTTGTTAGGAAGGCAACAAAACTGAAGAGGAGGGACTTTCCCAGTAGCACACTGAAAAGCAGAGCTGTGGCTGCAATGTGCATACCATGCCAATCTAGAGCTCAGCCCTGCCCCTCCCCAACCCCTCCAGTGCTCCAGACACATTCTAATATACACCCGTTTCCCAGGATACAGCCTCTAGGCAAAGTGGAAGCCTGGGAGTCAGGCAGGGCCCTTGGGAAAAAGCAGTTGTTTTGATTAACTTATTTCTGGAGATGATTGGCCTTAATGAGTCAGTCTCCACACTGTCACATTTCCATAGAAAGATGCCTATGGCTGGGCAGTGATGGCGCACGCTTTTAATCCAAACACTTGAGAGGCAGAGGAAGGTGGATTTCTGAGTTCAAGGCCAGCCTGGTCTACAGAGTGAGTTCCAGGACAGCCAGAGCTATACAGAGAAACCCTGTCTCGGGAAAAAAAGAAAAAAAAAAAAGATTCCTATGAGGACCAGCCTTCTCAGTGGGTTTTAAACAGGATTTGGGGGCTGCAGAGATGCCAGCATTTAGGAGCACTTGCTGCTCTTGCAGTAGACCCGAGTCTAATTCTCACCACCTATGTTAGTACCTCACAACTGCCTGTAACTCCAGCTTCAGGGGTTCTAGTGACCTAGTGTCTGAAGGTGGCACTGCAGTTACATGGTACATTTACATATATAGGCAAACATTCTGTATCAGCTAGTTTTATGTCAACTTGACACAGACGAGTCATCAGATGAGAGGTTAAAAATTTTAAATTGTACTGTGAGAACTTAGCTATTAGTTGAACTCAGTGGAAGACCGGCTCCCAAAACCTAAAAACAATGGGAGGCCAGTTCCCAAGAACCCAGAAACAAGGGAACCAAGATAACTTGGCCCAAGAACTCAGAAACAACCAGGCCCAAAACAATTGCCAGATGGCTAGCCCGCCCCTGGACCCTAGCAGGAGCCAGCCAGCACCAATCAAAAACCACCCCGTACCTTCCCCTTACCCCAGTCTTCCCTTTTGCCCCAGCAACTGCACAGAAATAAAAAGCTGCCTAAGACCCTGCCTGGGGCCAGACTCCTCTACCCCTGCGAGGAATATAAGTCTTGCCCCAACTAGCTAAAATAAAAAGCCTCTTGCAGATTGCATCGTCTGTGTCTTGGTGGTGTGTGGGGTCGTCGCTCCCGGGATTTAAGTGTGGGGGTCCCTCCGGGAATCTCACACAGAGAAGAGAGAACCTCGGGTGAGAAAATGCCTCCATAAGATCCAACTGTAAGGCATTTTCTTAATTAGTGATTGATGGGGGAGGGCCCAGCCCATTGTGGGCAATGTCACTCCCAGACTAGTGGTCCTGGGTCTATAAGAGAGCGAGCCAGTAAGCAGCAGGCTTCCATGGCCTCTTCATCAGCCCCTCCCTCTAGGTTCCTGCCCTCACTGCTTTTGATGATGACCTGTTATATAGACCCTTGATCGAAATAGACCCTTTCCTCCCCAAGTTGCTTTTGGTCATGGTGTTTCATCACAGCAATAGTAACCCTAACTAAGACATACTCATACATTAAAAATACATATTTAAAAAACAAAACAAGAAGTAGGA
Source organism: Mastomys coucha (assembly GCF_008632895.1). NCBI lineage: Eukaryota > Metazoa > Chordata > Mammalia > Rodentia > Muridae > Mastomys > Mastomys coucha. The sequence continues at coordinate 47,210,801 of NW_022196911.1, read as the reverse complement.
CAATGGTGGTACATGTCTTTAATCCCAGCACTTGGGGGGCAGAGGCAAGCAGATCTCTGAGTTTGAGGCCAGCCTGGTCTACAGACTGAGTTCCAGGACAGCCAGGGCTACACAAAGAAACCCTGTCTCAAAAAACAAAAACAAAACAAAAAACAAAAAAAGAACAACATCACAGCAATAGTAACCCTAAGGCACTCTCATACACAAAAATAAATATTTAAAACAAGAACAACAAACGCACCAGAACTTTGGGGTTAGCAATTAGCTCAATTGTAGAGTGCTTACCAAGAAGCCCAAAGCCCTGAGGTCCATCCCCTGGGTATGCAGACTACACGTGGGAGTGTACAGATTAGACTTGGTGTGCACATTTTTGATCTCAGCACTTGAGAGGTAAAGACAGAAAGGTCAGAAGTTCAAGGCCACCCTTAGCCACATAGCAAGTTGGAGGCCACCCTGAGATACATGAGACCCTGTCTCAATCAGGCAACCAATAAATCAGCCAAGTGACACACAACAGCTCAGAATTCAGTTCATGATCTCTTTCTTAGGCATCCACCCATAGGGGAAGACTCTTGCTGTGCACTCCAGGCCAGAGGATAGCATCTAAGTTAAGTAGCTGTTTTGTACCAGTTTCCTCAAAGATAAAGCATTCCTTCTAGAAGGGAAGCTCCTGATGACACCCCAAGGAAGGTGAAGAATTCTGTCCAGAGAAGAACCTCAGCACTCAGGAAGTGAACAACTGAATAGCTTCAGAAAGCACCAGAGGCCTGCCAAGGTCACTAGGCTCTGCCCTTCCCGGAGTATATAGGTAGCAAGGAACACAGAAAGACTTTATCAGAGAAGTGTCAACTGCCTGGAAGAGACAAAGATGGGGAAACAACAATTAAACCTGTTGAGGTGCCTGCAAAAGGTGCAGTGTGCTGGTTTCTGGCTTTCACGAGCTGTCATCCATGCTTGGGTGGGATTTGGCAACACAGCTGTCTTTGAGACATTTCTGCTCTTATAAATAACTCCTCAAACTATACACAACCCTAGCAAAATGCACTGGCCTACTACATTGAGCTTGGTGGTTGCTTGCTTCCATCTGTCTTCTGTTCCCTATCTGGGGTGATTAGATAGGGTTCACATCTCTCCAGGAACAGTGTCGCTCACACAACAGTGTTGCCTCTCTGTCTGGTTCTCTGTGGCCACTCTAGAGCTTACCGCCTGCCTCTGTTATATAATACTGAGTGAACTACTTTTTCTCTGAGTCCTGCTCTCCTGTGTTGGAAGAATTAAAGAATTGAAAAGGAGGAGGCCTGACAGTGGCCAAAAGGCTGAGATTGGAGGAATTGAGTCCCAAAAGAGAGCAGTTACTGCCAGTGTGAATCTGAAAGGAGACTCCCCCCATCTCCCTTCCCCAACAACAGGGACAGATCAAAACCTCCAGATTAGTTTGGGGAGTCTGAAAGTGGGGAGAACTATCCCTGGGTCCCACCACCACTTTTTTCTTAAGGGAAACCATATCTCAAGTTAAAAAGCTGGTTGGTGGAATATTTGCCACCACTAGCCTATTAGTTACCTCTCCTGTTGCTATGTTAAAATACCCTGTGTTGAGGCCTGCCCCTGTCCCGGGCACAGCTGTAGCCATTTTGTTCCATGCCTGCCAGCTACTTCATATTGTTGCTGTAATATGCCTGCCTGTCATTGATGCAGAAAAATAACCTGATGCAGTTCAGGGTTATGCTGACCACATACCCTGTTCATGTTCTGTATATTCTGTGTGAGGTTTGTTAATTTTA
>NW_022196911.1:47208043-47209010 GCF_008632895.1 Mastomys coucha | reverse complement strand
GTAGAGAAGTAGGGAATGGCCATGACCACGTGGAGAGAGGGGGGAAGGGAATGGGGAGAGAGGGGGAACACAGTGGGAAGAAGCAAGGTGGAGAACAGTGCTTGGGAGGCAGAGGCAGGCAGGTTTCTGAGTTCGAGGCCAGCCTGGTCTACAAAATGAATTCCAGGACAGCCAAGGCCACACAGAGAAACCCTGTCTCAAAAAACCAAAAAAAAAAAAAAGCCTAATACGAATGTCTAAAACATCCTGTGTTAGAGCTGACCACCACGCAACATTTCCTGAACCTCTGTATGAGTTCATTGTGTTTTTTTAATATTTTCTTTTTTATTTTGTCTTCTTTTTTTTTCTGGACCAAACCCAAGGCCTTGTGCTTGCTAGGCAAGAGCTCTACCACTGAACTAAATCCCCAAACCCTTCTTTTCTTCTTTAAAAGATGTATTTATTTACTATGTATACAGCATTCAGACATAGCCTGCAAATATGCCTGCCCTATAGAAGAGAGCATCAGATCCCATTGCAGATGGTTGTGAGCCACCATGTGGGTGCTGGGAATTGAACTCAGGATCTCTGGAAGAACAGTCAGTGCTCTCAAACTCTCATCCATCTCTTCAGCCAGGTTTTTTCATTTATAAGCCAGTCTGAGAGATGTTTGTTGTCATAAGCTCAGATAATTCTGAGCTACATCCCTGATCTGATCAGTCTTAGGGTGTGTGTTCAATAAATCATCCCTGTCTGACTGAGATCAGTGTTCGTATAATTGTGGAGCGATTTTCAGACCCCAAACACTGAAAAAAGCAACTTAAGGGAGAAAAGTTTTATCTTGGCTCACAGTAGGTGGAGTGATACGAGACAGAAGCAGCTGGCCACAGTGCATCCACAGTCAGGAGGAGCAGAGAACAATGAACACTTATGTTCAGTTAGCACTCTACAGTTTTCTTTCTTTCTTTCTTTCTTTCTTTCTTTTTTT
>NW_022196911.1:47202159-47207970 GCF_008632895.1 Mastomys coucha | reverse complement strand
ACTCAGAAATCTGCCTGCCTCTGCCTCCCAAGTGCTGGGATTAAAGATGTGTGCCACCACTGCCCGGCCAGTTTTCTTTTTTTAAAAAATTCATGAACCATACCATGGTAATTTATGCCTTTAATACCAGCACTCAGGAAGCAGAGACAGGTGGATCTCTAAGAGTTCGAGGCCAACCTGGTCTACAGAATGAGTTCCAAGACAGTCTAGGATAGCCAGGGCTACACAGAGAATCTGTCTAGAAAAAAAAAAAACAAACAAAAAAACCCAACAACATTTATTTGAGAGAGAGAGAGAATACCTTCAGAAGCCAGAAGCCGCATCAGATCCCTTCAATCTGGAGCTACAGGCAGTTGCAAGCTACCAGATGTAAGTGCTGGGACCCAAATTCAAGTCGCTTGCAAGAGCAGTAAGCACGCTTTTTAAAAAAAAAAAATTATTTATTTATTATATTTAAGTATACTGTAGCTGTCTTCAGACATCCCAGAAGAGAGCATCAGATAGTTGTGATTACAGATAGTTGTGAGCCACCATGTGGTTGCTGAGATTTGAACTCATGACCTTCAGAAGAACAGTCAGCACTCTTAATCACTGTGCCATCTCTCCATTCCCAGTTTCCTCCTCTTTATGTAGTCTAAGCCTCAAGCCCCGAAGAAATGGTGTGGCCTTCCATTAAAGTGGTCTTCTCATCTCCATTAACCCAATCTGAACAATCCCTCACAGGTGTCTAGAGCAGTGCTTCTCAACCTTCCTAAAGCTGTGACCCTTTAATACAGTTCCCTCACACTGGGTTGATCCCCAGCCATAAAATTATTTTCGTTGCTTACTTCATAACTGTAATTTTGCTACTGTTATGAATTGAAATGTACATCTCTCTCTCTGTTTCCCCATAGTCTTTTTTTTTTTTTTTTTTTTTTTTTTTTTTGGTTTTTCGAGACAGGGTTTCTCTGTGTAGCCCTGGCTGTCCTGGAACTCACTCTATAGACCAGGCTGGCCTCGAACTCAGAAATCCCCCTGCCTCTGCCTCCCAAGTGCTGGGACTAAAGGCATGCGCCACCACCGCCCGGCTTTTTTTTTTTTTTTAAAGATTTATTTATTATTATATGTAAGCACACTGTAGCTGTCTTCAGACACACCAGAAGAGGGCGTAAGATCTCATTATGGATGGATGTGAGCCACCATGTGGTTTCTGGTATTTGAACTCAGGACCTTCGGAAGAGCAATCAGTGCTCTTAACCACTGAGCCATCTCACCAGCCCCCAATTCCCCATAGTCTTAGGAGACCCCTGTGAAAGGGTCATTTTAAACCCTCAAGAAGTTGCGACCCACAAGTTGAGTAATCACTGGTCTAGGGGTTTGCCTCTTAGGTGATTCTAGATCTTGTCAAGTCGACATTAACCATCACACTCTGGTTTCAACTGTTGCGGGAGCAGTAGTAAAATAAGAGAGCGGCCATTTTGATATATACAAGTAAGTGTGAGTAGCTTCAAGTACCTATAGCTACAGGTGTGCTGTTTGCTGGCTACCTGGAGGGGGAAGGGAAGCCAGGACTTTCCTAGGGCTCCAGTACTGCCGGGAATGCGGAAGTGTTACAGCTCTTAGAAGAGAAGCGAGCAGGTTTGAGCCGGTTTGGGCAGGTAGCCAAGGTCCCAGGTGCAGGAGCAGGGACAACAACCGCAGTAGGCGTGGCAGCGGCAAGAGCCTACCCAGTCAGGCAGGTCCAAGGTCCAGCAATGAATGCTTCAAAAGAGAGAACGCTTTCCCAGGTGTTACAGCTCAGTAAAGACTGCCACTCTCCGAAGACCCTCGATCCTCGGTGAAATAACTTGTTAGCTTTATTCCAATGTGGACAGGGACTGTATGAACCTTAAGTAGAGGGGTGGGATTTAGGGGGTAGATGTTTCCTATTGGTTGAGTTTGAGATGTTGGTGAAGCTCTATTAGCATGGGGAAGAGCTCCAGGTGCTACATTCTGTGACTGACTGCACGTTATCCTCTCAGTGGGGTGCTGTGGTAACGTGTTCCAGAGCTGGTACAGAGATAGGCAGGAAGAAGATGGACCGCTCTTAGATTGTTAAGATTCCTGGGGCCGGGCGGTGGTGCTGCATGTCTTTAATCCCAGCACTTGGGAGGCAGAGGCAGGCAGATTTCTGAGTTCCAGGACAGCCAAGGCTACACAGAGAAACTCTGTCCCGAAAAAACCAAAAAAGATCCCTGGGGTCTGCGCTCACTCAGCCTTAGCCGTCCTTATGCTTGTCTGGCCCACTTGCCTTACACAGATGCACAGAAATCTTGCAGACCTGCCACCACTCTCCTGCTTTAAATGTCTCATGTGATATGGGAAAGGTGCCTTCCCGGGCTGTCACTCTCCTCATCTACTAGGCAGACCTTGATAATAGTTATGAGAGATGTCATCGGTTTTTGGCAAAATTATTTATGTCCCTGGAATAGCTAAACTTAAAAGATTGACAGTATCAAGTGTTGACAAGGACATGGAACAACTGACACTCTCAAACACTGTTGGTGGAAGTACATGTTGGTGAACTCCACTAATTGGAAATATCTATGAAAGATAAACATCCATGAACCCAGTGGCTCAGCAACTCCAGTACTGAGTTTGTGTCCAATAGGAATATTTCAGTATTCATAACAACTGTATTAGGGACCAAACACATAGGATAAGGACACTTTTGGACAAATACTTTCTGTCAAGAACTAATTAATTCCACAAGAACAGTGCCCCACGACACAATTACCTCCAAGTAGGTATTTTTTTTTTGGTTTTTTGAGACAGGGTTTCTCTCTGTAGCCCCGGCTGTCCCGGTACTCACTCTGTAGACCAGGCTGGCCTCGAACTCGGAAATCCGCCTGCCTCTGCCTCCCAAGTGCTAGGATTAAAGGCGTGCGCCACCACCGCCCGGCCTCCAAGTAGGTATTTTAAGAGATCAGAATCACTTAAAGGTTCTGCCTCATCACCATTTGAGACCAAACTTCTAGGATGGGAATCCTCAGTGGTTATGCTCAGACCACAGCCGGACCATGACAGCAGCTTTATTCATCAATCAAATGTTAGAAATAGGGCTGGAGAGATGGCTCAGAGGTTGAGAGCACTGACTGCTCTTCCAGAGGGCCCGAGTTCAATTTCCAAAGCAACCACATTATGGCTCACCACCATCTGTAATGGGATCTGGCGCCCTCTTCTGGAGTGCAGGCATACATGCAAGCAGAATACCGAATACATAATAAATACTTAAAAAAAAGTTAAAAATAACAACACCATATACTGTACAAATAACCTACAGGATATTCATGCTATAGACTTTTAAACTGAAAGAGAAAACCAACAGAACATAGATGAACCTCAATGTTGAATGAAAGCCACTAGGCACAAAATAACTTACTCTGTGAATCCATTTCAACAAAAACCACAAAGGAAGACAGAGAAAGCCAATGATGGCTGCTGAGCAGCTGGCAGGTGTTAAGGAGGTCTCTGGGGCACCAGGTTCTTCCTATCTTGATCTAGGTGGTGATTTCATGTATAAATAAATACAGCAAAAAAAAAAAACAAACAAAAACAAAACAAACAAAAAGTTATGCATGTAGCCAGGCATGGTGGCAGCACACACCTTTTTTTTTTTTTTTTTTTTTTTTTTTTTTTTTTTTTTTTTTTTTTTTTGGTTTTTCGAGACAGGGCTTCTCTGTGTACCCCTGGCTGTCCTGGAACTCACTCTATAGACCAGGCTGGCCTCGAACTCAGAAATCCACCTGCCTCTGCCTCCCAAATGCTGGGATTAAAGGCGTGGTGCCACTACAGCCCAGCGGCAGCACACACTTTTAACCCAGCACTTGGGAGGCAGAGGCAGGTGCATCTTTGTGAGGTTGAAGCCAGCCTAGTCTACAAAGTGATTTCCAAGACAATCAGAGCTGTTACACAGAAAAACTCTGAAAACAGCAAAACAAAACAGGACAAAACAAACAAACAAACAAACCAAAGATAGTAGCATGTGGGCTGGGGAGATGGCACAGTGCCACAAAACTTGTCAACCCAAATTCAAACCCAGGTATCTGTATGATGTAAGAAGAGAGCTGACTCCCAGATGTTGTCTTTTGGACTCCAAAGGGTGCACACACACCATACACACAAAATAATTTTTATTTTTTATTTTTATTTATTTATTTATTTATTTATTTATTTATTTATTTTGGTTTTTTGAGACAGGGTTTCTCTGTATAGCTCTGGCTGTCCTGGAACTCACTCTGTAGTCCAGGCTGGCCTCGAACTCAGAAATCTACCTGCCTCTGCCTCCCAAGTGCTGGGATTAAAGGCGTGAGCCACCACTGCCCAACAGAGATCATTTTTTTAAGGCAAGGTTTCTCTGTGTGTGGCTCTGTATGTCCTTGAACTCACTCTGTAGACCAGACTGGCCTCAACTCACAGAGATCCAGCTGTCTCTGCCTCTCAAGTGCTGGGATTAAAGTGTGCACCATTGCTAGGCAGAGAGAGAAAAAAAATTTAAAAATAGATGTTAAAAATGTTAATGTATGATTTGTTTTATATTTATGTGTATGCACCTAAATGTATGCATGTGCACCATATCCATGCAGATGCTCTCTGAGGCCAAAAGAGGTGCTGGACCCCTGGGACCAGGGTGTTTGTGGCCATGGTTGGGAACTCCTGATATGGGTGCTAGAAGTGGAACCCAGATCCTCCAGAAGTGCTCTCAACAGCGGAGCCATTCCTCCAGACCCTAAAAGGTTTTTTTAGGCTATGGGAATGTGATAATACATGCTGTGTGCTTTACACCGAGCCAGTGCCTGTCACCTTGGAGCTTCTGCTGCTGCTCATTCACATGGTTGCCCCATCACTCTGTACCAAAGCTGGAGGGGCAACTAGAGGTGTTGGAAGCAGTGCAGAGGGAAGTTTCTGGAAGGTCCCTGTATCTAGGACGGCTTAGTGCCCAGAGTCTAGCCTTGGCCCTTGACCTTGGACAAAGCTCCAGAAAAGTCCGTCCTTGCCTCTACTTGGCCCATCTTATGCAGAGCCTTCTGATGGGTGACATTCCTCACCTCAGGATGCTTCGTCAGAAGCTCAAGGCAAGATGGCAAAACTGCACCTGGCCACATAAACTGTGCCAGACTATACATCAGAAAAGTGAGGAGACAGGCTTTGAACCTATGGCTATCTCACCACAGGAGGCCAAAGTTTATCAGAAAAGAATGTCCTTTACTTTGCTCCACTCCACCCCAGAATGGAGAACCTACTGAAACAAATGGGTACCCCACCCCCCCACCCCCCACCACCAAGGGCTCACAGAAGGCAGAGACAGGGAATTGTGGCTGTACAGCTTTATCCTAGCTAATGCCCCCAAACCATCATTACTCCGTAGTCTGCCCAGCAGATGGTGCCAGAGGGCCACTTGTCTGTCACAGAGCACACCACTCCCCTCCTCCCCCACCCCCACCTTCCATCTTCTTGTCTTCTCCTAGAATCCAATGGGGTCCTGTTCAGAAGCCTGGTCTGACTCAGTCTGACCAGCAAAGGCCTCGAACCAGTACAGCTCGGTCCAGTCCTCCAGCGAGTACCGGGCCAGTGCTCCTCTGTGAAATGAGTTCATGTTAGGTTGGGCAGCAGAGGCAGGAGGGCTTTCTTGGGAGATTTGAGCTAGGACAAGTAATAAGGAGGAAGATAGCTTTAGAAGTCTGCCATGCACACTTTGCGTGACAGCGGTATTTGAGGCGTAAACCTTCAAGGAAAGTCAGTCTCCTGCCTCCGCATTGTTGCCTGGCACCCCAAACTCAGAGGTAGCCCAGA
>NW_022196911.1:47191098-47201922 GCF_008632895.1 Mastomys coucha | reverse complement strand
TCACCAATGTTCCAACTTCCTAGTCAAACCCTGGCTTGGAATGTTAAGCCATTCTAACTAATTGCCTCTAGCTTTGTGGGTAGGGCATTAAACCCTGGCTTAGAAGGTTAAGCCATTCTAATTGCCTCCAGCATTGTAGGTAGGGCACTGAAGCTCACAGAATGAGAGACTTATCCCAGGACAAGGTCAAGTAAAAAAGTAAAATCCTCATTCTCAGTCATGTACTACACTCCTAGGAATTAGCAAGAGACTGTCTCTACTTCCCCAAAAGATTAACATAGTGGGCGTTTTACCTAAAATGGATGGGATCTTAATCTGAGTGTGTGTGTGTGTGTGTGTGTGTGTGTGTGTGTGTGTGTGAGAGAGAGAGAGAGAGAGAGAGAGAGAGAGAGAGAGAGAGAGAGAGAGAGAGACAGTCTACAACATTCTAGATTAAGGAGTCAGCATTCAGTATTCGGAGTCCCTCGCACTAGCACTAGAACCAGAACTTAGGTGGACTAGGGCTTAGATTCATGCAGTCCGTAGCCCCCCCGCCCCCCCCCCCCCCCCCCCCGGCCCAGAGCACCGGGTGTGTGTGTGTGTGTGTGCAGCACCAGTGGAGATTCAAGAGATTGAGCATTCAAGATTCGAGCATTCAGCATTGACGATTCGAGATTCGAGCCTCTATCCTCCTGCCTGGCCCATGCGGCCCAAGCATGCTTGGAGCCCGGGGGTGCTGCACCAGTCCAGAGGAGATGGCTGCTGTTTTAGACCTAGTGTGTTTTAGGTGGCCTCAGATGTACCTCGACTACTGAGCTGCCAGATTTTTCATTTTTCTCTTTTACAATGATTGTAAAAGCCTCATGTCATTTTTTGAGAAATACACTCAGACCTTACACCACTCGTGTCTAGTATGTTTGTCAAAGCTGAATCCCGTGCACACCTGGCCAGAACCCATCATCCTGTGGAACAAGGGACCCCGTAAGAAACCCCAGTCCGTGACAGAAGTCTCCCTGCCAGATCTCTGTAGAGGAGGAGAGAGGAGGGAAACTGCGTGAAAGGCGGAAAAAATACCAGGAATTTGAGCACAAGACAAGGATCTCATTACATTTTCTCTTTATTCATTATTTACTTTTTGAGCCAGGGTGAGGCTCAGCTTGCCATAGAAGCCAGAAGACAAATGTGGGAATCAATTCTTGCTTTCCATGTCATGGATTCAGGGGACTGAACTCAAGACATCAGGTTTGGTAGCAAGCTCCTTTACCCAAGGAACCAGCTCATTGGCCCCAGGAGCTCATTTTGAGATGCTGGTCAAGTGAGGCACATCAAGTGGGCAGTTAGTTATGTAGCTCAGAAGCTCACACACAGGAGAAGTTGGTCTGAGGTGACACATTGGGATTCTGCAGCCATCTCTTCACAGGTTCACAGAGGAGAGCATGCTGGCTCAGAGGTTTCGAGTACAGCCAGGTAGTAGTGGTGCAGACTTTTTAAGCCCAGCACTTGGGAGACAGAGATAGGCAGTTTGAGGCCAGCCTGGTCTACAGAGCTAGTTCCAGGACAGCTAGGGCAACACAGAAAAAAACAAAACAAAACAAAACTGTCTCAAAAAAAAGAAAGAAAGAGGGTACTCCTAGCTGTTACTCCAGAGGACCTGACACCTAGATGGTGACTCACAATTATCTGCAACTTCAGTTCCAGGGAATCTGATGCCCTCTTCTGGCCTCCATGGGCAATTTGAGTGTATGTGCACACACTCACACATACAAATCTGTATCATAGATAAACACAAACAAATTTAAAAGGAAATCTAAAAGAACAAACGGAAGACAATGCAGTGGTCTGAGACTTGCTTTCCATAGAACTGGGGATGAAACCAAGATCTTGCACACACTGGACAGGCACTCTGCCACCAAGCCCCAGCTCCAGCCCTGAAGATGTTCTTTCAAGTTTTGCTTATGGGAGCACAGGAAGGGGTAGGTATCTAAAGAGTTTGTTTCCAGGAGTGTAGAGAGCTGTGTTTGCATGCTGGTAGGATAGTCCAGGCCAAAGTTAGAGGTGCAGCTGCTGCAGACTGGTAGGTGTGAATGCAGGGTACAGGGAGGCATTGGTCTGTGTCTTGCAGTACTAATCAATGACCTGCCCTAAGAGTGCACACTGCTCTTGTAGAGGACTCAAGGTCAGTCTCCAGCATTCATATGGGGCAACTCACAATCAGTAGCTCTAGTTCTAGGGGATCTGACACCCTCTTGTGGATTCCTCAGGCACCTGCACTCCCATGTGCACATGTGTGCATGTACTGTGTATGTATGTGTGCACAAACACACACAGATTAAATTGAAATAGGAGCCGGAGAGATGGCTCAGTGATTAGGAGCACTTGCTGCCTTTGCAGAGGACCTGGAATCAGTTTCCAGAACTCATAGTAAGTGCCTCTGGGGAATTCAATATTGTCTGCTGCCCCTCTGGGCACTGTAAGCACATGGTATACACAGAGACAAGCAGGAGGAACACACAGCCTGATAACCACCTGAACTTCTCTCAAACTCCTATGGTGGAAAGGATTACTACAGGTTGTCTCTAACCTCCATGCATATGTACCACAAGTAAGTTTAAATAAAACCTAGTTCAAATAAATGCCATTGAGACAGGGAGTTCAGGGCACAAGAACAGGGAGTTCTTGGGAGCGCAGAATCTGTGACTTGTGCCAATACTCAACAGAGCCAGCCTGCAAAGCTTCCTTCATGTCTCCCTAAGGTCTCATCACATAGTTGGCTTGCAAAAGCCACCAGTCACAAAAGGAAGGTTACTTTCTCTAAACTCCAAAGCTATGCACCTGCCCTTCAAAACCCTGAATGATTCCAGCAAAGGCGGGGGCTTTTGAATGCTAAGATCCCCCTGAGAATGCTCTAGTAGCAGGCCCTTCACTGTTCTGAACTGTTTTACAAATGAAGTATGCCACACAAAATGTCTGGCACAGCAAAAGCTCAGGGCTACGCAGTCTCCTCTCTCAGCCGTGGCTTCAGGACCAAACATACAGTATCACTGCTCCTGACTCCTCTGCATTCATTTCAATCGTCTTTAGGGATTCTTCCTTTTGCATGAAAGTACTGATGTGAGCTGGTTCATTATGCCAGCTGTGCCTCAAGATTGCAGCACCAAATTGAGGAATTGGTAGAAATGGCAAATTATTTATGCCGTGCTTCTGACGCACCAAAGGGTGCAGGGCCATCTGCCACTCAGGCTGCAGCCAGAAATGTTCTAGTGTTTCTAGGTGGCTTAAGCAAATAATCTCATTTCAGGAACCTCACATAGCCGCAGCCCTATTTTAAAGTGCTGGCTTCTCATTCCCAGTGCTCTGTATACCTTCTACCCGGAGGATCTGAGATAAACTTGCAAACTCAAGACCTCTAAATACAACCCTTAAGATTCTGTTTTAAGGAAACCTCTGAGACAGACTGGAAAGATGGTGGCTCAGCAGCTAAGAGTGCTGACTGCTCTTACAGGGTCCTTCCCTGGTTCATTTCTCAGAAGCTCACAGCTACCTGTTAACCCTAGCTCCAAGGGGATCAAACGCCCTCTTCTGCCCTCTGTGGATACTGGCTTTCAGGAATGCATTGTACCTTCCCCTCACTTTCCATGCCCCAAAGCCTAGGTATGGTGGTGCATGCCTTTAATTACAGCTACTGGAAGGCAGAAGCAGATCTCTGTGCATCCAGGGCCAGCCTCTACTACATTTCCAGGCGTTTCCAGGCCAGCTAGGGCTACATAGTGAATATCTGACGTTGGTGTACCACACACACACAAACGCGCGCGCACGCATGCCGCAGACACCTATCTGTACATCAATATATATGAGAGGCCAGTTGTAGTGGCGTGCATCATGCCAGCTGGTTGGAGGTGGAGGCAGGATTGGGAATTCAAAGCTTACCTCTGCCACATAGTGACTCTCAGCACAGCTGGTACCATCATCTAAAAAGAACAACAGATGGGGATTCAAAGCAACCTTCCAGCTTCCAGCAGCTCAGACTTGAGACTGAGAACAACTACTTAGAGAGGCCGGTGATGGGGAAACTCACATTCCTGACTGTGCATGAGAAGAGACAACCAGAGACTGGCTGTCTTATGAAGGGTGAGAAAAGTACAACAGCAATGGGCCCATAGAGCCCAGAGTCAGGGAGAGACACAATGGAGAAGAAATAAGCAGAGGTGGATGCAGCCAACACCAGCAGCCTTCTGTTTGGCTATACTGGGAGCTGTGGACAGTTTATTTCTTGGTGTAAAAGCGCGGTGCAGTGACGAGGATCATGAGATCCAGGACTCCATGCAGAGTCACACAAGACTACAGTAGTAGAGGCTGCAGAGATGGCTGTGTGGTTATGAGTAACTATGCTCCTGTAGAGGAGCTGAATTTGGCTCACATCACCCACACGGTAGCTCAACTCACTTAAATTTATTTTATGTATATGGGTACACTGGACTGTCTTCAGACACACACCAGAAGAGGGTATCAGATCCTATTACAGATGGCTGTGAGCCACCATGTGGTTGCTGGCAATTGAACTCAGGATCTCTGGAAGAGTAGACAGTCCTCTTAACCATTGAGCCATGTCTCTAGGAGATACAACACCTATTTCTGACTTCTGTGGCCACTACACCCCTGTGTACAAACAGACCCACTGACACACAGTAATTTTAGAAAGCACCTACTATGGTACCCTTGGTCCTTTAACTCCCTTCTCAACATGGGCTTCTCTGAGGGCACCTGTTACTTGACTACAAGTAACTTCAGTACTCTGAGCAGGGACAGAACCCTGGTTCCACGCTTGGACTGATTGAATGGTGAACGTTACCTAGCCTTTACTCTTACCAGCAGCCCAGAAGATAAGGAAGGATTGTCAAGACAAGACTGGCAGGAGTGGGCTGGTGAGGTGGCTCAGTAGTTAAGAGCACTGGCTGCTCTTACAAAGGTCCTGAGTTCAAATCCCAGCAACCACATGGTGGCTCACAACTACCCATAATGATATCTGATAACCTCTTCTGGTGTGTCTGAAGACAGCTACAGTGTACTTACATATAATAAATAAATCTTTGGGCCGGAGCAAGCAGGGACTGAATGAGTCAGGCTGACTGGAGTGAGCAGAGGTCCAAAAATTCAACTCCCAACATCCAGATGAAGGTTCACAACCATCTGTGCAGTACAGTGTGTATTCATATACATAAATTTAAAAAAAAAAAACTGTCAGGAGTTAAGTCACCCTTGTTTGACCACAGAAGGGACTGCGCGACACATCAGGAGGTGGTGTATGTGTTTACAAAAAGTTTATTGAGTACAGTATAGGAATGCACCATGCTGGGCAATAACTAGAGTACTGCCTGCAGTATAGGGCCTGAACAGGGTTTTACTTCCTAAAAATTTCATACCTAAGTAAAACCCACTGGGACATCCCTCCTGCCTTTCCCTGACTGGCTGTCTTAAATTCATTTCTCTCTTTTTTTGTTGTTGGTTTTTTGAGACAGGGTTTCTCTGTGTAGCCCTGGCTGTCCTGGAACTCAGAAATCCGCCTGCCTCTGCCTCCCAAGTGCTGGGATTAAAGGTGTGCACCACCACTGCCCGGCTCATTTCCCTTTCACTTTGGATATTCTGTTTATTTTTGCTTTCCATCTCTCACTTTCATCTGTAGCTCTCTGGTCATCTTCCTTCTGCTCTCACCATTCCTGTTGTGTTTGGTGGTCTCATGGTGGATACTTTTCTCTGAGTCATCTGCTTGCTTTTGAGGTTACCTTTCCTCCTGCAACACTTTTTGGTATGCTAGGAGCAACTCTGCCACTTAGCCACAAACCCAGTCCTCACCTTATCCTACATACCACCATCCATTATGGATATTATCCCCAAGTCCATGGTTCAATAGGTGGTCCTAACGGGTGATGTTTTGAAAGGTTGTGAGACATGGCTGGCAGAGTTGAGTCACAGGGGAGGCAAGCCTTTGATGCTTCTACCTTCTCTGCTTCCTGTCTGTTTCTCCTCTCAGGCCACAACTTGATAACTAACTCCTCCTGGTGCTGCCACAAACAGGGTAGGGAACCCTCACCTCTCTTCCTTTCTTACTATGGCAGACTATAACCCTGAAACTGGGCCAAAATAAACCTCTCCTCCCCTAAGGCATCCGTTGACAATTATATAAAACATATACACCATTCCACTACAATGTCAAGTATTACTAGGAGATAAAATCCCAATCCAACGACTGGGATCCAAGTGGGAATAGCTAGAAAGTAGAAAGGGGGATAGGGCTCAAGACCCACTGCTAGACATCCATCCTACAGCAACAGCAGAGAGCAACAATAAGACTGGATACCATGTATCTGTGCAGAACTCCAGGACAGGGAAACCTACAGAAAAACACTGATGCAGTACACTGTGGAGCAGTAGACCTCGAAAGATAGCCATAGCTCAACCAGGGACCAGGCTACCTTTCAGGGTCCACTACCCCACAGCACACAATCTATCAAGGCACACTCACTGAAGCAGCAAGAGGGATCTAGGTACAAGATCCCTCCATATAGCTCAACACTTCAGGACAACTTCAAGGTACATCCTAAAAAGACTGCACCTTGAACAGTCTCAAACATGACTGATCTATATACCCCAAAGGTGGGTAAAGCTCAACCAGAACGTTAAGTATGAAAGAAAGCAAAATGAATCCTTTAAAAGCTCTACTCTGTCAAATAAGATTGCTGTAGCTGGATGGTGGTGGTCCATACCTTTAATCCCAGCACTTGGGGAGATAGAGGCAGGTAGTTGCACATGTTAAGTTCAAGGCCAGCCTGGTCTACAGAGTTCTAGGATAGCCAGGGATATACAAAGAAGCCCAGATAAATAAAGTTTAAAACAAAGGTCACAGTAGGCCACTCATAGTGACCCACATCCACCCATCCATCCATTCCTCCCTCCTCTCTCTTGCCTACCCCTTCTCTCTCCTTATATAGCTTGGCTGATTTGGAACAGAGAGAGATCAGCCAAACTACTAAGATGATCCTGTCTCAAAACAAAACAAGAGGTATATTACTGAAAGCAATCCATACAATCAAGGTATAGAATGGAAATGAGAAAAATGGTGATGCATCAAGGTACATCACACATATGTATGAAAATGTCACAATGAAACAGTATCTTTACAGTTCTATCATATAGAAACTGACAAGAGGCATGGTCAAACACATTTACAACCTTGCAAAGGTTATTTTTAACATAGGCACAATTGTGGAAAAAAATAAACCAAAAAGATTTAAGTTTATAAAATGTAAAAATAGTCAAGAATTCTGAGACTAAGGGGCTGATAAAAAAACAGGTTTAGGTCAGAACAAAATCCAGTTCAAAGCTAAGCCTATAAACTATTGGCTGTTTCAGGAACACAGTAAAAGCCAGTTACCCCGTAAGGTACCACCAATACCACAAAATCGAGTTGTAGTTAGAAAATGAGCAATGCTTATTTACTTTTAAGACAGGTTTATGCTGGGCATGGTAATGTATGCCTTTAATTCCAGCATTTGGGAGGCAGAAGGAAGTTCAAGGCCAGTCTGGTCTGTATAGTTTCAGGATATCCAGAGCTACATAGTGAGATCCTCTCTCAAAAAAATAAAAGACTGCTTTACTGTGTATCCCAGATTGGCCTAGAACTCAAGAGATCCACCTACCTGCCTCTGCCTCCCAAGTGCTGAGATCATAGATGGGAGTCACCATGTCCAACCATGGGAGTTAAGTAGTTCTTGACCCTAGACATACTATGCCCAGGACCTCCTCCTAATAATTCTAATTAAAATATGTGAGCATTAAGAATGAATATCACCGGGCAGTGGTGGCGCACACCTTTAATCCCAGCACTTGGGAGGCAAAGGCAGGCGGATTTCTGAGTTCCAGGACAGCCTGGTCTACAGAGTGAGTTCCATGACAGCCAGGGATACACAGAAAAACCCTGTCTTGAAAAACAAAAACAAACAAACAAAAAACCACAGAAATAACTGCTGCTCTTCCAGAGGTTGAGTTGGTTTTTAGCACTCATACCAGCAGCTCACAACTGAAGCTCCAGAGGATCTAGAGGCCTCTGTGGACACCATACACTAAGATAGTAAGTCAAGAAAAGGAGAAACCTTTTCCATTTATATAGAAGAAAGGCAAACCATTTCCCAATGGTCATTGAAGGTTTCAAGAGGCTCTTATGTGCCATTACACGGGCAGGTGGCAACTACACCACCTCACTGTATGTTTCATTTCAAATAGCTAGAAGGACCATAAGGATAAATGTTTGAGGCATACATAGCCTAACTTTACACAATATACAAACCTCAAAACATTACCTTTTAATATTACACTGTTCTGTTTTACTAAAAACATTATACATATCTTCAAGTACTCAAACCCAACAAGCTTTATAAATTGTTTCAAATAAATTCTGAATTAAAAAAAAAATTAGGTGCACATGAATGCAAGGAGACTGGAGGCACCAAATCCCCTGAAGCTGAAGTCATGGGCTACACTGTGAGGCTTCAGAGGTGGGTGTAGGCCCTCTTGAAGAGCAATGTGTATTCTTAACTATGGGTCCACTCTCCAGCCCCCAAATTATCTTTTTTGAAACATTTGTGTACGTGGGGGTATCCATATTGTGTATGGAGGTCAGAGGACAACTTGCAGGAGTTGGTTCTCTCCTTCCACCATGTAGATCGCATGGACTGAGTTTCAGTCTTCAGGTGTGCTGGTAAGTGTATATGCCTTTACCAACTGAGTCACCTTACCATTTCCAGGGTAAACTTCTCTGTGGAATACTCATTCTTAGGCATAGAGATCCAATATCTGCCTCCAAAATGCTGGGTTACACATATACCATTATATACAACTTTTAGAGATGGAACCCAAGGCACAGTACATGTGCTACACAAGTGCTCTACCAATGAACTACATTTATAGCCATTAACACGTCTTTTAAAAAGACTGATTTTTATTTTATATCTGAGTGGTTTGCCTGCAGGCATGTACACCATGTGTGCACCTGATACTGTGGAGACCAGAAGAGGATGTCGGGGCCTCTGGAGCTGAAGTTATAGGCAGCTGGGAGCTAAAAAATTAACTGCTAAGCACCTGTCCAGACTTCTTGACAACACCAAGTTTTGATAATTCTTTGCTCTTAGTCAAGAGACTTAAAAAATTATAGCAATCTCATTATAGTGCCCATTTAAAAATTCTCCCATTTGCCGGGGAATAGTGGCGCATGCCTTTAATCCTAGCACACAAACCCTCCCATTTGAGTGATTCCCTTCCAACTATAATTTGATTTTTAGAAGAAATTATTAAACTCACACATTTTTACTAATTTTACAATCAGGTTAAAGTATTAACATTTTCAAATTTAGATAAAAGCCTAGTAACTGCCTCCGAATGATTTTAAAACCAATCAATCTTTACCACAAGCCCCATTCTGAGAATCTATATGTACATGACACCTGTCAACTACAGGAAAGACTCCATTAGAGCCTCTTTATTATCAGGATCCCCAGTGCAGCTGCCTGGTGTCACCTCCCTTGAGTGTTTTGGATCAGAAGTGCTGCACATTATTAAGTCAGGCATGGTAGCATGTATAGGCAGGATCACCCATGAGTTCCAGGACAGTTTGGCCTATATAACAAGTTCCAAGCCACTCAGGGCCACATAGCAAGGGTCTGTTGCCCTGCCCTTCCCACAACCCACTCTAATTTAAAAAAAAAAAAAAAAAAAAAAAAAAAAGTGTTGTATATAGATGTTACTTGTTTGGCTAGGAAGAAAAGACAAAAGTAGCACAAATATCAGGCTGGAGGATGTGTTTCTTCTAACTCAGAAAAGGATTAAAAGGAGACACCAAGAAAAACTAAAGGGTTTTTGACTTAGAAAATTAACTGTACTGGCTGGTTTCGTGTGTCAACTTGACACAGGCTGGAGTTATCACAGAGAAGGGAGCTTTAGTTGGGGAAGTGCCTCCATGAGATCCAGCTGTGGAGCATTTTCTCAATTAGTAATCAAGGGGGTAGGGCCCCTTGTGGGTGGTTGCCATCCCTGGGCTGGAAGTCTTGGGTTCTATTAGAGAGCAGGCTGAGCAAGCCAGGAGAAGCAAGCCAGTAAGGAACATCCATTCCTCCATGGCCTCTGCGTCAGCTCCTGCTGCCTGACCTGCTTGAGTTCCAGTCCTGACTTCCTCTGGTGATCAACAGCAATGTGGAAGTAAGCTGAATAAACCCTTTCCTCCCCAACTTGCTTCTTGGTCATGATGTTTTGTGCAGGAATAGAAACCCTAAGATATTAACTCAAACTGGCTTTTTTTATACAGGGCAATATTATAACTTCACTGTTAGTTCCAAATTCAACACAGTACAAAGCAAGGAAACATTTATTTACTACACTCACACAGTAATGATCAAGCATCCTGATGTTTGCCCAGGTAGCTTAAAGTAGCAAATATTCAGTCCCCACATTAGAACTGTCTTCAGTTTGAAGCCAAGTCAAAGAACAGAAGGGAAACCCCATTACCCACTGAGCACCGGCACTCAGGCACCACTCTTGGATCTGGGACAAACATAAACCCCAATCAGCTTCGTTTCTCCTCAGCTTCACTGATTTACTAGGTAAGGAACACAAACTAAGGTTCTAACAGCTTATCCGAGACAAGCTTAACTAACTCTAAGATCACATGACTTGACAAGAAATATACAAATGTTAAGAACTTACCGTTCTGTCAATCATTTTAAAGAGTCCATGAAATATACATAGCAATATATTTGTAACCAGAAACTACACTAATTAGACACATCATTTAGTTTGTTA
>NW_022196911.1:47182029-47190350 GCF_008632895.1 Mastomys coucha | reverse complement strand
TTGGTCCGTGTGAAAACAAGTTTTTTGAATGTTAACTATTTTCTGACACTTTGGAGTTGCTGTTGCTCTTCCCGTTTCCATTAGGTCAATATACGGTTCACGGCAATACTGTACAAGTTTACATTTTCATTACAGGAAGTAGTCTGGGGTACGACGAGTGACATGTGGCTCGCCTCTACGAGGTGCTGGATCAAACTGCAAGCTGAAAAACAAAATAAGATTCACTGTTTCTATTCTAAGATACCCATGTATTTAATAAAATTAAGATCTTCAACTTTTCAAATTTTATTCCCTATCCAATTTCAGTATATTTTAAAAGAATAAACACCAACTTTAACAGAGCTAGGTATACTGGGGTATAGCTCTAACATTAGCACTTGGGAAACTGAGGCAAGAAGATTACAGTTCTAGAACTCTCTATATAGACCAGGCTGGCCTCAAACTCACAGAGATCCTCCTGCCTCTGGTGAAATGCAACATTACATCTAGACTGTGGATGTTATTTGAGAAGCTGCTTTTAGTTCCTGACTCAACTTCCCCTCAATGGTGGACAATAAATTAGGACTATAGGTTGAACAACTGCTCCCCTATTCCTATGTTGTTTTTGGACACTGAATTTTATCACATTAAAATAAAAGTAGTCAAGGATGTTCTTAACTTTGCAATCCTCTTGTCCTTGCCTCAGTCTCAGTCTCCCCAGTGCTAAGACTGCAGCTTTGCACTTGGGTTACAACTGTCCTTTAGGCTTCGAGGCTACCTCTTCACACATCGGGCCCCGCCCCTTCTATATTAAGATCACTTATATGTCTGGCTCATTGATCTGACTTCTCATCAAAATATACTTTATTAGCTCTGTAGTAAAAATATGCATTTAAAAGTTTGATGAGCTTAGTGGCATAGGTCTTTAGTCCCAGCACTTGGGAGGCAGGTAGATCTCTGAGTTCAAGGCCAGCCTGGTCTACACAATGAATTCCTGGACAATCAGAGCTATATAGTGAGACTCTATTTCAAGCAAACAAACACAAGAAATTGAAGACCTAGTAATTCATACCAGGTTCCAAATAAAAGACGCTAGTTTCTGTTATGTGTAGGTCCATTCCCACAAAAATTTAATCAAGTCAACCTGTGCTTTGATTTAAGCAGAACTGGACAACACAAAACTAGCTCAGAGTAGATACTTACAAAGAATACTTAAGAGTGTCGTCAAGTTCCATGATTGCAGCTTGGTTACCACAACGATAGCAATAGTTTGGAGCACTGAAAATTGTTACTACATTCCGGTCATGGCACCAGTTATATCCCTGTAAAAAAGAGGCAGGAGAGAAAAAAAAATTACTTATCTACCTACCTATATAGGTAAATATGACCCCATTAAAACAGAAAACTACATTAAGACAAAAAACCGCCAAAGAGGTAAATTTCCTGTATTTCACATAACCTATAGAATGTACATGAACAATGTGTTGCTAAAATGAAAAAAGTACACTGTGGCTGTGTTCAGGCACACCAGAAGAAAGTGTCAGATCCCATTACAGATGGTTGTGAGCCATCATGTGGTTGCTGGGAATTGAACTCAGGATCTTTGGCAGAGCAGTCAGTGCTCTTAACTGCTGAACCATCCTGTTTTTGTTTTGTCTTAATCATTTAAAAACGAGCCAGGCATGGTGGCATACACCTTTAATCCCAGGAGGCAGAGGCAGGTGAATCTCTTGAGTTTGAGACCAGCACAATCTATAAGGAGACCATATCCCGCAAAAGCCAACCAACTAACCAAATCAACTTAAAATATTAACCACTATTACTTGTATCCCTATTGGAATAGGTGCATCACTGTGGATGTAGGCTTTAAGACCTCACCCTAGCTTCCTGGAAGCCAGTATTCTGCTAGCACCTCCCTGTACCATGTCTGCCAGGATGTTCCCATGTCCCTGTCTTGATAATGGGTCGAACCTCTGAATCTGTAATCCAGCCTCAATTAAACGTTGTCCTTATAAGAGATGCCTTGGTCATAGTGTCCGTTCACAGCAGTAAAGCCCTAACTAAGACAGACCTTAAACTTGATTTTAAAATGAACATTTTTTTGGAGATAGGATCTTACTGTACAGTCTAAGCTAGTCTGGATTATAAGGCAGTTTACCTGCCGCCTCAATTACCAACCAATCAACCAGCAAACTAGTTTTAACTAATGAACTAATAAGGCATGCGAAATAACAAATGTGAAATAAAGCACTGCAATATACCCTTCCTCATCGCTCTACATCTTCACCCTTTCATCATTAAATCCCAAGTCCCTCCGAGTCATTAAGTAGATGCCCACTATTAACCATAGACCTGACTGTCCATCTACTGTAGAAGGTTTAGCTCCCATGACAGACTCTACAGGAATAAAGGACATCTCACTGACACCATCACTGTCAAACTCCTTTTCAGCAGTTACTACAGTTAGCTGGACAGGTTTCAAGAAAAGAACATCGGGCGGTGGTAGTGCACACTTTTAATCCCAGCATTTGGGAGGCAGCCAGGGCTACTCTCAGAGAAACCCTGTCTCGAAAAACGAAAGAGAGAGAGAGAGAGAGAGAGAAAAGAAAGGGAAAGAAAGAGAGAAAGAAAAGAACATACCTCCATCACCAGCTGGTGAGCTCTGGACACCAACGTGAGGCCATTGGCATGATTAAATGTCTCAGAAATATCTTGGCCAAAGGTATAGCCAGCTCCCCGAGGAGAGATCCCCCAGCCACCGCGGTCATCTGGATCTGACCACAGCAAGTCACACATTGGACCCTAAAAAGCAGGTACAAGTTATAAACTGCTTTCCAAATGTGGAATTCTTCATTTGATAATTCACTAGAACCAACACTACAAAAATCACATTCTGAGTATGTGTGCTGAACGCAGGCTGAATTTTGCAGTTAAATTATCTCTGAATGAGAAGCGATTCCCACAAGGCACAGTGCCCTCAGTAACTTGTCCCATCTGCCCGTGTATTCAAGTTTTATTATTAGACAGATGGGCTAGTGGTGACAAGGAAGGCCTCTAAACTTCTAATGAGCTGGTAAGGGGCTCATGTTTCATTTTGAAAACCCGGGTGAACACATGATAAATTATGCTACAGATAAACAATTTTTGTTCTCCCTAAAGAGTTTCTGAGAATTGATCAAAGTCATACCTCATGAGGAACTTCTTGTAGGCGATCAAGTGCTCGGATGTGATCCAGTGTGTCTATGGATGGCGACAGACCACCATGTAGACAGAAGATCTAAAAAGATTGATTATAAATGGTAACTATACCTAAGAGAAACTAAAATCTTTGGACTACATGTTAGGCAGGAACCTATACCTGTTCTACTGTTGGCTACATCAGTTCTAGGTTCTCTGTTTCAATGAGGATGGACTCTGAAGAACTGGCTGTCATTCTGACCTAATACCAACTACCGAGTATCTATTCTTGCTCCTGACCAACCATCATCACTGAGGTCCCTTTGAGAAAGTGTTTCTCTAGCTTACCCACGGTCCCTCCAGAGACTGGTAGTCATCCTCATACTCAGAACTGGAAAACAATCCCTAACATCTCCCAGACCCCTCTACAAACAGCCCCCAAAGCTGAATGGGTTACATTTTCCACCCCTATGATTTTATCCTGACATTTCAGCACATAGAAAGAAACTTATCAGTATTTACTAGAATGTATCCCCAAAGGGATGCAAGCTGTAAAGATGGAGAATCAGTGCCTGCTAAACACCAAGAATGCAGATTATTGGAAAAAACACCAGCAGTGGTTTTATGGTACACACACCTGCCCATCCACCAAGGCAGTGAGAGGAAGATAGTCAAAAAGGTCTGTGAAGTATTTCCAAACGTTTGCATTTCCGTATTTCCTTAAACACTCGTCGTAGAAACCGTACACTTGTGTGATCTGTCTGCTTTCGTGATTCCCTCGGAGTATGGTGATACGCTCTCGGTAACGAACCTAAAGAAAATGAACAACAGATGCCAGCTCTTTCCCAAAAAAAAAAAAAAAAAAAAAAAAAAAAAAAAAAAAGCAATAGCCATTTCATAAAACTTTCTGTAGGGGAATTCAAAGTTCCAGTTGAGAGAAGGAGAGGTTAAGAAGCATACATCACTAAACTTTAGTGATCTGAAATTAGATTATAAACTTTTTTATTGTGGTTGCTATTTTTCAAGAGTGGGTTTCTCTGTGTAACCCTGGCTGTCCTTGAACTCAAGGAGATCCATCTGCTTCTGCCTCTTGAACTCTGAGATTAAAGGCATGCACTGCCATAGCCTGATGACTATAAACATTTTTAAAGGTTTATAAAATGCTTACCAATATCATCTCAATTAAAACCAACTCCCTGCACCACCCTTTGTGAAATAAAAATCGTACCTTTTTTGACCTTTACTAAATTTAGTTATGCAACAATCATCACAACCCAGTTTTAGAGTCTTGCATTACTTGCAAAGATCCCTCCCCAATCTGCAATGACCCCACTCTCCCAGCTCCTGACAACCAGTGATTTACTTTTGTCTTGAGAATGACTTTTCTAGAAATTTAATATAAGTAAAAAATTACTAAACATAGTTTCTTGTGCCACATATTCCGTGGAACACTATCCTGAGATCACCATGCTATAGCACAGATGAGGGCATATTCCTTTCACAGCTGGACAGTAGCGTTCAGGGTAGCCACATCCCATGGTTCCTGTATCTGCTCCAGTCTTCCTGTCTTATTTACTGAGCTCATTTGTTCACATGCTTTCATTTCTCTTGAACATATTTCTAGAATGTAGTTATTGGGTTACACAATCAATTTATATATAACTTTATCAATTCTTTTTTTTGGGGGGGGGCGGGGGCGGGGTTTTGAGACGGTTTTTCGTGTAGCCCTGGCTGTCCTGGAACTCAGAAATCCGCCTGCCTCTGCCTCCCGAGTGCTGGGATTAAAGGCATGCGCCACCACTGCTCGGCTAACTTTATCAATTCTTTAGTGACTAACTCATTTCATATTCTTGACAGGACACTTGATATTGACTGTAACTACTGTCTTAGTAAAAGACATGAAGTAGTTGGCACTTGTGACTTTAATGTAAGATTTTTCTAATGACTAATGATGTTAACTAACCATGTTCTTACTAACAATGTACCTTCTAGTATGAAGTAGCTCTTCAGTACTTTGCCCATTTAAAATTAGATTATCTATCTAAGGCTAGGCATACTGGTCCATACCTATAATCCTAGTATTTGGGAGAGGCAGTAGGATCAGTGTTTGAGGCTTCTTACAGCCTGATCCTGTCTCAAGAAATCTGTCTTGACATGGCCCACATGCTTGTAATCCCAACACACTAAAGGGCTGTAAGCAATGTGAGGACTTGAGGGTAGCCTTGGCTAGAGACTTTGTAGAATGAAAACAAACAACACTCCCCAGAACCATCACACAACAATATAAATAAGATGAATGACAGTAAAGGTGCCTGTCACCAAGCCTGATTTTAAAATTACATTTCATTTATCCTAAGTGCACATATGTGTCCTCTCATTTCACCCATGTGGGTTTCAGTGTTCAAATTCAGGTCATTAGGTTTAGTGGCAGGCAACTGTCTTACATTCACCATGTCATCTCACTGGCCCAAGATAGCCCAAGTTGTAAGACACAATATGGCCACATTTATCTGTTAGCTGCCAGTTTGATCTCTAGGACCCACATGGTGGAAGGAGAGAACTGACTACAACACATATTTAGTGGTATGTTTGTACCCACAGGTTACACAAAATTAACAAGCAAGTGCAAAACTGTTTTAAATGTGAAGTTATGGCTAGCTCAGTGCTGAATTTGTGCTAGCATGCATGAGGCTGAGTTCAGTATGAAGCACAAGAATGTGAACTGTTTTTATAAACTTCGCTGCATTTTTTAAAAGAATAAAACAAAAATCTTAACTTTAATAAATTAAATTTTCTTGGTTTTTATGAATTTTTGAGGCAGGGTTTTATATATCCAACGCTAGCCTGGAACTGCTTCTCCTTGTCTCCATCTCTTGGATGATAGACTTACAAGCATGTATGATCTATTGCATACTTATAGTGTATCGGGAGTGAAATTCAGGGCTTCTTGCGTGCTAATCACTCTATAGACAGCAGGCTGCATTTCCAGTCCCTAGATCACCATTCCTTGAACATAGCTAAGAAGTCTGAGCCTAACCAAGAGCATAGATACTCTTTTCTCCTATATTTACGACCTCTGCTATTCAGTGAAGCCAAGGATCCATTGATACACTGTTCAGACACCACTTGAGAAAGGATGACCTTTCCCACAATGTTCACTTGCTAAGGTTGCTACTAGTCTCGGAGTGGGCCCATACACTACAGGGGTGCTGCTTCTCCATGGTGTCAGCAGAGCTGGGGTCTTCTTCATTTATCAACAGCTTGTTTCTCCATGTGGTCTCCCATCTTCTTCCCTATGTTCATGTACACCTGGAGGCCAGAGGACAAACTTGGGTGTCATCCTCAGAAACGGCCACCTACCTACCTCCTTTGAGACAGTGTCTCATTGGCCTGGAGCTCATTAGGCTAAGCTATCTAAGCAGTGAGCATCAGGAATTCCTGTTTCTGCCTCCTTGGGGCTGGAATTATAGATGTACCATCATACTCTGGTGTACAGGGAATTAGGATTTGGGCTTATGACATTTAGGAAAACAGTGCAATCTTAGTCCTTGGTACACGAATTCCATTGTCACCAGGGAGTCCTGGCTGATGAGTGCTTTCTATCTTGGATTAGGCTACTGTTGAACTAAGAGCTAGCCTCTGTCTTTGAAGTGCCCAGTAATATTATGACCTCTTAAAAGTAACCTGCTCCTTCTACTTGATGCTGAGCTACCAGCTTCTTTCAGGGTATCTGGAGTCACTGCACAAACTGCACACCATCCACTCTAAACTCTCTAATTGATGATTGTATGCGATGCAGATGCTAATTACAGACAGCTCTGGCTGAAACTGCTTCTCTAGTATTAGAAAATCACCAACAGCAAGTTTCCTGCTCAGAATGTTGCCTAGAAGAGGGGGCAAAGCTTCCCCCTCCTGACTGAGGTAGAGCCAAGGAACATTTAAGGCAGATGCCTTAAAAATCAATGCCATGGTGTGTCAGTGTGGACTCTTAACCTCTACATTTCAGATCTACAAATGATAACCATGGAATTCTAAAACTTGCTTTATCTATCTATCTATCTATCTATCTATCTATTTATAAGAAAAGGTCTTTATGGAATTCCAAAACTAACTAACTTTTTCTTTCTTTCTTTCTTTCTTTCTTTCTTTCTTTCTTTCCTTCCTTCCTTCTTTCTTTCTTTCCTTCTTTAAAACAAAGGTTTTTATCGCATAAGCCAGGCTGGCCCCAACTCTCAAGCCTTTTATCTCGGCCTCACCAGCATTGGAGACTGCATACTTCAGTTCTCATTTTAATCCTTATTACGTGATGTGTAATGCCTGCAAATTACTCCATGAGAATAAACTGTTATTTAGGTACTTGCTCAGTCGGACATTTAGATTAAATTCCTTTCCTAATATTAAAGACAACATATTTTCTTCACAGAAATCTGATCCTTTCCTGTTAATTCTTCCTCAGTAAAATTCTCATAAGACTGTCAAATGACATAAATAACCTAACGTGGCTAGTTACACTCTCCTAGTATGTCAAGGAAGTCATATTACTCCGATAGCCAATGTACTAAACTAAAACTTCTACTTGATTGGTTTGCTAACATTAAAAAACAAAACAAAACAAAACAGCTGGGCACAGTGATGCTCACCTTTAATCACAGGGCTATGAACTCTATGAGTCTGAATTTCAGGACAGCCAGAGCTATGCATTGAAACTATGTCTCAAAAACACAAAACAAAACAATCCCTGGTAGGTATCCCATTGCACTGTGTTCTGAACCATCTCCTTGCTCCAAATGCAGACCTGATGATTAAGTTGACACATTATTTTCCATTCCCAAACATGGATGTCTATTCTAAAATTTAACATTCATCTGAATGTTAACAAATGGAAAAGAATATTTCAGACAGCTCTCACCCAGTTCAAAAGGCCCAAACAAAAAAAGTAAAATTACCTTAAGAGCTACAAGCAGTGTAACTGTTTCAACGGAGTAATAACCTCTGTCCACATAGTCTCCCATAAACAGGTAATTTGTATCTGGTGATTTACCACCAATTCTAAAGAGTTCCATGAGATCATGAAATTGCCCATGCACATCTCCACAAACAGTGACTGGACATCGAACTTCTTGCACGTTGGATTCTTTTGTCAGGATTTCTTTAGCCTACAAAGA
>NW_022196911.1:47173369-47182019 GCF_008632895.1 Mastomys coucha | reverse complement strand
GCAATACATTCAGCATTAAACAGCACTAACAGATGCTTTTGTTCAAGAAACAGGACCTGTAAAATATGAAATCTTAGGCATTTGCAACATAAGGCCGATATTAACATTTTAAATTTATTTATTTTATCTATGAGTACACTGTAGCTGTCTTCAGACACACCAAAAGAGGGCATCGGATCCTATTACAGATGGTTGTGAACCACCATGTGGTTGCTGGGAATTGAACTCAGGACCTCTGGAAGAATAGTTAGCACTCTTAACTGTTGAGCCATCTCTCTAGCCCCAACAGTTTTAATTTTAAAAATTACACTTTGTGTATTTTGTGTGCATATACGCACATTCTACCTATGTGGGTTCTGGTAATCAAATACAGGTTCTCAGGTTTGTTGGCAAGGAAGGGACTTACTCAGTCACCTCACTACGTGCTATAATCATAAAACAATATATGGTCACAATCAATCCATTAGCTACCTTATGGTAGACGTCTAGAGATTATGTACCAGGATGACGTTCAATGATCAGCACCAATTTGTAAAGGCTATCAAATTTCCATCTCATTAGGATACTGAAGACATCAGTATCATTCACACAAGATCAGTGAAAATGAACAAGACCTGGGCTGCAGAGATTGACTCAGTGGTTAAGAGAACTGGCTGTTCTCTCAGGGTCAATTCTCAGTACCCAGATGGTGGCTCACACCTCTTTGTACTTCCAGGTGATCCAATACCTGTTCTGGCCTCTAAGGGCAGTGCACAGAAGTGGCATAGAGAATACATACAGGTAAGTAAATTAATTTAGAAGAGGGTGAAAAAAAGAGCACCTAATGCTACCTCCTCAGGCCGGAGGTTTCTTTGGTCTTGATTTTTTGCAGTTTAAGACATTTAACTCCCTTCCCCCCATTTCATTCTATTTCTTTATAAAGAAATATAAAGTTCTGCCGGGCAGTGGTGGCGCACGCCTTTAATCCCAGCACTTGGGAGGCAGAGGCAGGTGGATTTCTGAGTTCGAGGCCAGCCTGGTCTACTGAGTGAGTTCCAGGACAGCCAGGGCTACACAGAGAAACCCTGTCTCGTAAAACCAAAAAAAAAAAAAAAAAAGAAATATAAAGTTCTTAGCTTAGAATGTAGCATACATGCATTCTAGGCTGCGTTTAGAAACTATCATTCAGTTAACAGATAACTATGTTTATTTGTTTATTAAAAATGTATACTGGAAGACACCATCTGAGTGACTCCACCCTGTGCTAGACACTGGACACTGGTGTGTGAAAACAGGTCATTCCCACAGCAAAGGAAAAGAAAAAGGCTGTAATTAAGTAAGGAGAAAAAGAGAACAGACTGAATGAACAAGACAACTAAGTATGAGGAAGGAAAGGCAGACCATTTTAATTAGATACACAACCAATTGCCCAAACTGAAATTCAGCTAGCCTGTAATCCTAGCATTCAGAGACAGCCTGGACAATTACATATGCAGATCCTCTCTCAAAAGAAATACCCGCCCCCACATAAAGAACAAAGATGCCCACTGGTAACAATTTAAGATGAAGGCAACCTTCATCACACATTTGAAGTGCCAGTCTCTATGCTTTATTCCCTAAAGCTGGAATCTTTGAAAATGGGAGTCTGTCAGTAACACTGAGCTGCCCTCCTCACACTATCCATGCAGTCCTAAGTACAACCATGTTCAAGAATCACTATTTTTTATTTTCCAAAGACTTTGGTGAGCCTATTTCTAGATATCCTCCAGGATTAGAAGAATATTTTCAGTTTAAAAGAAACACTTCTTAGCCAGAAAAAACGTATTTGTTTGTTTTTTTAAAGGCATACACAACACTAAATATCCCCATAGACCATAATCCTATTTCCAGGTGAAATAACCACCAGTGGCATTTTGTGGGGTTTTCTCAAACTTTAGACCTTTCACACGTGTTGTTTATAGAAACTAGTAGTTTCCTTTGCATTTTAAAACTTCTTTGGCAGCCTACTTTTCTAACAAACAATGCCTCTCCCAGTTCTTAATTCAGACTCAACCTGGCTGAATTCTTGGTGAACGCAGAGACCCCCTAACTACAGTCAAAGGAGGTGTACAAAGAGGTCACAGCAATGTGTCTCCTAGGATTTGCTACACCTATGAAGAGCTCTATTCCCGGGACGACACATGAACTTATGTTGTCCAGTAAATTGGATATTTAATGTCAGCACTACCACAGTAAAATGAAAAGAGTGAGCACTGTGAAAAACTTTTAACTTCTAAATCTTAATTTTAAGGCCAGCAAGACGGCTCAGAGGGTAAAAGTGCTCACCACTAACTCCAATAATCTCAATTTGATCAAATGCGACAAATTTTAAAAATTAAAAATTTTTTTTTTAAAAAAATTTAACAATAAGTAAATTTAAGAAAGCTTGTCAGGTCTTTCTCTTCTGCCCTTCTAACCAAATTTCAGAAAAACAGTTATAATTTAACTTAGGAAAAAGCAGTGGTATATATATATGTAATCAAGTCACCTATTAAAAATGTTTTTTTTTGTTTATTTTTTATTTAATGTATGTGAGTACATTGTCACTGTCTTCAGACACACCAGAAAAGGGGATCATATCCCATTACAGATGGTTGTGAGCCACCATATGGTTGCTGGGAATTGAACTCAGGACCTCTGGAAGAGCAGTCAGCGCTCTTAACCCCTGAGCCATCTCTCCAGCCCCCTAAAAATGTTTTAACAGGGGCTGGAGAACTAGCTCAGCAGCTCTTACTACCAAACCTGATGACTTGAGTTTCATATCTGGCTCCCATATGGTAAAAGGAAGGAAATCTTGTCATCTGAGTGGTGCGGGACACACACACGTACACGCTTTAATAATATAAAGCTTTAAAAAACAAAAAAAGTAAAAGAAAAGATTTTCATTGGGGACTGGAGAGATGGCTCAGTAATGGTTAAAGAGCACCAGCTGCTCTTCTAGGTCCTGGGTTCAATTCCCAGAACCCACGTGGCAGCTTACAATTGTTTGTAACTCCAGTTCCAAGGGATCTGACACCCTCACACAGATATACATGCAGGCAAAACACCAATGCACATAAAAATAAATAAGTAATCTTTTTATGTGTATTTTTGTGTGTTTGTTTGCCATACATGTATGAGTATGAGTATCCACAGAAGCCAAAAAGAGGGCATCAAATCTGATGGAATTAAAGTCACAGGTGGCTATGAGCCAGCAGACATAGATACTGAGAGCTGAATCAGATCCTCTGGAAAAGCAGCAAGTGTTCTTAATTGCTGAGCCATCATCTCTTCAGTCCCAGATATACAAAAACAACAAAAAAGCAAGCTTACAAAGAATGTTTTATATGTGCTTTATGATTTTGTCACAACTTATCAACACTAAGGTAATTACTACACCAAAATAAATTACTTTAAATGCCAAGATGTAGATTATTGTGCAATTAGGAAAACTAAGAGACACGTATCAGAAGGCTGGACTGAAGAACCTTCATGACCTTTTAAATCTTTACACTATTTGTTGATTTATATTATTACTATTACTATTATTACTATTATTATTTTGGTCTTTCAAGACAAGGTTTCTCTGTAGAGCCCTGGCGGCTGTCCTGGAACTCACTCTGTAGACCAGTCTGACTTTAAACTCCGAGATCGGCCTGCCTCTGTCTCCTGAGTGGTGGGATTAAAGGTGTGCTCCACCCCCAGCAGTTTTATTTATTTTAAATCAAGGTCATTCTGTAGAGCAGGCTGGCCTCAAATGCGGCCTTTGCCCATTCTGAGATTAAGAGTGAGCACTACCTCATCCAGCCTCTAACAGACCTTCAATGGAACCATGGACAGACTGTACATAGACCTTCATCAATCTGCTTTTTTTTTTTTTTGGTTTTTTGAGACAGGGTTTCTCTGAGTAGCCCTGGCTGTCCTCGAACTCAGAAATCCACCTGCCTCTGCCTCCCAAGTGCTGGGATTAAAGGCGTGGACCCCCACCGCCCGGCTCAATCTGCTTTCAAAGTAGAATACACTACAGCTCTTTAATGTGGTAGAGCTTTTTAAAATAATTTGATTAGTGTTAGTTAGAACACTGGAGTGTTTATGGAAGTAAGTCTCTCTTCCCATCATGTGGGGCCTGGGAAATCAACTTAGGCAGCCAGGTTTGGTAACTGACACCTTAACCTCTGAGCCAACCTCACTGACTCCCCTTTTGCTTCCACCAAAACTTTTTGCCCAGGCTTGGGGTGGTGATGCAGACCTTTGATCTCAGCACTGGGGAGGGAGAGTCAGATGGATCTCTGTGATTCTGGTCTACATAATGTTTCTAAGACAGTCAGAGCTACAAAGTATTGACCCCCTCTGGAAAAGCAAAAGCCCAGCCTTCAAATTTCTCTGCTGATGCAACACTTACTAAAACAAACAAAGGAACAAAACAAAAACCTTTAATCGTAATGTTTGGAAGGCAAATTTCTGAGTTTGAGGACAGAGCTTCAGAACAGCTGGAACTACACAGAGAAACCTTATCTTAAAAACAAACAAACAAACAAACCCATAAAGTTTTAAAAATAATGTAATTTAGTACCGTAACAATTGAGTCATCAGAACCCTTCTGAAACTCAGTCAAACAACAAAGACTGGAACATTCAATTCCAAGAAAAAAGATTTAATAGAAACTCCCTAAAATAAGGTTAAAACTAGAAACAGGCTATTATATTAAACAAGAATGTCAGCCTGCTGTAAGTTACCCATAGACTGGACATTCTTAAATATGTGCTATTCCAAACATCAATTAAGATGACAGAAAAGCAGGCTAGATTTTGTATCTCATCCAGAGCAATATTGTTCAAAGAAGACAGTAATTATAAGAAAAATCCAAGCCAGGCGGTGGTGGCGCATGCCTTTAATCCCAGCACTTGGGAGGCAGAGGCAGGTGGATTTCTGAGTTCGAGGCCAGCCTGGGGCTACACAGAGAAACCCTGTCTTGAAAATCAAAAAAGAAAAAAAAAAAAAGAAAAAGAAAAAGAAAGAAAGAAAAAGGAAAAATCCAACCACTTACTTATCATTTCCTTGATGGGTACATAGTTTTGTCATTTCTAGCTAACATACTATAAATCCACCCTCTTTGCTAAATACTTAGTTGAGGACTGGAAAGATGCCTCAATGGTTAAGACTGCTTTTCCAGGTCCTGAGTTCAATCCCCAGCAACCACATGGTGGCTCACAACCAACTGCAATGGGATCCGCTGTCCGCTGTTGGGTGTGTCTGAAGACAGTGACAGTGTACTCACATACATAAAATACACAAATCTTTAAAATAAATTACATGTTGAGCAGTGGACAGTTCCTCATGTTGTGGTGACCCCCCCAACCATAAAGTTATTCTGTTGCTATTTTGTAACTGTAATTTTGCTGTTATGAGTTGTAGTATCAGATAAGGGACGCCCCCCCAAAAGAGGTTGAGACCCACAAGACCTGCTGACTTAGAATTAGAAGCACATGACTCCAACTCCAGCTATTCATCAAAATGACACAGAAAGTGCAGAAGTTGTTCCTGTCATCCCTAAAGCCAAATCTAGGGTTTTGAAAACCTAAGAAAGGCAGTGCTGAGATATTCATAACCACACCTGTTTCTCACCTTCCCTTATCTTCCAGCAGTCCAAGATAAAGTTTCCTTAGGTAGACAAACACCCACAGAATGGCCCCAAAGAAGCAAGCATCACAGTAGACCATCACCATCAAGCTCTCCTTCACCATGGAATCAGCCAAGCAGAGAGAGAAGACAACACACCTGTACTGTTATGGATGTCAAGGCCCAACTAAGCAGCAGATCCAAAACCTGGAGGCAAAACCAGGCCAAGCCCCCACCAAGGGAAGGCTATGGTTATGCTCAGCTGCCTTCTGACCATAAGCTCTGGTGTTAAGACTGAGATCATCTCAATGGAGCTCAGTTGATTAAGTTTAAACAGACATTGTTTTCCAACCATTAAAAACAAAAAAAGGGTAGAGGTTATATGGTTGCAAATACCTGGTATTTTGGAAATAGAGGCAGGAGGATGAGGAGTTAAAGGTTGTCCTTAGGTTTAATCCTTTAATCCTAGCACTTAGGAAGAGGAGATAGATCTGAGTTCCAGGACAGCCAGAACAGGAAGAAATCTTACCTCAAAAATTAAACTAGACAAAAAACTGTTTCAGAAACAAAAAACAAACCACTACATCACATAGCATGAATCTTGATACTTAAGCTGTGCCCAAGCAAAACAAATCCCTTGTTTCCAATTCTGGTTCAATCATTTAATGTTCATTTTTGGTTCTATTTAAATAAATCAGGATGAAAGCAGAGCTTTCTTTCCTTCTTAGTCTAGGGTCCTGCCACTTATCTACAGCCCTACCCCTTGACTTCTGACACAGGGCTTCCCTAACAGTGCATGCAGGTCTTGATTGACTTCATTACACAATCTAGGCTGGCCTACAACTTGGGTCTTAGATGCTCCCTCCACACACACACCCTTTTTTTTTCTTGAGACTGTGTTCATATAGCCTTGAGCCTGCTGGGCAAGCCTCTAGAGATCTACCCTAGCAACCCCCACCATCACCCCCAAGCCTTAGCCTACTATGTTTACTATGTTAGTATTAGAGGCACTTTCTTAAAGGTTTATGTTTATAGTATCTTCCCTTCAAAAACAATAATGTATTTTTGCAAGGTGTAGGGAAACATACCCGATTTTGTAAATCCAGTACTCATGATATGAAAGCAGTGAACAGTAAGACCCTGTTTGCTAACAAACCCATTGAAAACAAACAAATAATATAAACAAAAAGTACTCCAAGCAGGTCTTTACTGAGGGAAATTCGATACAGCACATCGGATGATTAGTAATATGCTTTATTATATACATTCTGTATTTCACAAATTCTGCCCTTGGGCAGTCTCTGGAAGGAGACATTAACCATCAATCATGTTATAATGTTAGTTTTAATGTTTCTTGTCAGGGCAAGATGGCTCAGCAGGTAAAGGCTTTTGCTGCCAAGCCCAACAAACAATTCAACCTCTGGGCCCCACTTGGCAGAAATAAGAGAGCCAACTTCCACAGTCAGTGCCCCATAAACCAAAGTTTTCTTTCTTGGTTTCAAATGCTGTGTGGGGACTAAAGGAAAGCATCACCACACGGCCGAATCTTTTCTATTAATTAGAGTGGAAAGTTAAACTAATAAGTCTGTGTAGAGATATGCTTTGAGGACAAAATTCAGCAGTGAAGGCCAAAGGGGCTGGTCAAGGGAACATAAAGCAGAAACATGACTAGCTCTGCAGAGCCTTTGTGAACTCAACGTTCCAAGTGCCCTTATATCCAGGTAAACTGGTCCAGTCTAGAGCCAAAGCCTGCAGCCTTTTTGCTCTGACCCAACACAAGGGTAAGAATTACCATCTGCAAGATAATCATTAACCAGGAAACATAAAAATATGGACTTAAAAATGTCATCTATACTAGAATTGACTGAAACAGGAAGGATAGGGGATGGAGGAGCAACCAGCCAGCTGGTCATGTAATTCACAAATACCCAGGACTCAGAAGCATACTCTCTCTGTGTTCACCCTTCCAATACACAACCCCACTTTATAAATAGGTAAAACGTGGCTGGAGAGATGGCTTTGTGGTTAAGAGTGCTGACTACTCTTTCAGAGGTCCTGAGTTCAATTCCTAGCAACCACATGGTTGTTCACAAGCCTTCTGTAATGGGACCAGATGCCCTCTTCTGGTATGTCTGAAGACAGTGACAGTGTACTCATATACATAAACAAATTAAAAAAATAAATAGGTAAAACCACTGTACTGTGAAGAAACAAAGCAGTTAATCCCAGACTGTTCAACAGTTGCTTCTCACCCCATAACTGGCAGCCAGAGAGCGCTCCCTTCGTTAGCCTACACTACTCCTATAAAGAAAGCTATTTAAAACAATGACACCACCAACAAAACACTTCCCCTCCCCAACCTAGTCCAGCTTAATTAGAGCAAAGGAGTAAGAGGAATGGCTTTTCCAAAGATGAGTTTTTGTTTTTTTAAAGGAAATAAAAAGAAGAAATAAGAGAAAGTCACAGTAGCAACAAAGTGCTGGTCCCCTTAGTGCCCTTAAGACTCAACTCACAACTCAGTGCTTATTTTCTACACACTAAAAAGACACTTCACTGTTAACTCTGACATGACAAATGTTGACTTATCAGACTGAATATAGAAATGAATGTTGTCCCACTCATTCCTACAGGATGGGTCACTCCCTCTTTCTGTGTAACCCAGGCAGGTGCTTTATGGCTGAACTATACATCTCTCGATTTCTCTTCATTTATTTTTGAGACAGAATCACAAAACTATGTTATGTGGCTGGTTTTGAACATGCACAATCCTTCTGCCTCAGCCTCTGAATAGCTGGGACTCTATACACTACCAGGTCTGGTTTCCAAGGCCATCATTCTTGCCACTACACAAGATTCACCTTTCTTTAGACAGAGAATTATGAACCCTCATCAGAGAACAGGAAGGACCCAGGAATCAGCATGTAAGCATACTCCTCATTCAGCCACTCTATACCAGGAGCACATGGAACAAACTCATAGGTGTGTGGAGGTTTCGGAGATTAAAAGAATAGGATTTTATAAACGCCTGGCAATC
>NW_022196911.1:47166524-47173359 GCF_008632895.1 Mastomys coucha | reverse complement strand
AACTCTACCTCTATTAGAATGTTTTATAATTCAGCCTCTCCTTATGATTTATACTATATGACGATTTTATACTATGTGATGAATAAAATTACCCACATGAAAATGAAAGAATCACTGTTTCCAAGAGAGGTGGAACAACACTATCTGACATAAATGGAGCCTGGCAGCAACAGTAACACAATGCTTCAGTTTACAGAACCACCAAGTACGCAATTCATGTGGGCCCAATCTACACACTTTTCATCATTACTACCTCAACAAGGCTCTAAAAGCAAGATGGAGACATTGGGATTAGAAGTCCCAAGCAACCTAACTCTAGCCCTCCATACCAGCCACTTAACCTTTCCAAGCCCTTGCTTTGTATCTACAATCAACAACAGCAACTATGCCGAAAACCTTCTAACATGCCTCTCCCAACTGTCCTTAATATTTTAACTCCTGCTATGGAAACAGTCTTTTAAATTAGTAAATATATTACTTTATATAAGAACTTAATCATGGGGGTGAGAGAGATGGCTCAGCAGTTTAGAGCACTTGTTCTTGCAAAGGACCTGAGTTTTATTTCAAGTACCCACTTGGTGGCTTACAACCATCCATAATTCCAATCAACCTCCAAGAGGATCAGGCATGTACATGATACACATACATATACACAGGCAAACACCCATAAAAAATAAATCTTAAAAGAAAAGAAAAAAAAAGAATATAATCTTGGTCAAAAAGTCTAGCTTAACGATGGGCGGTGATGACACATGTTCTTAATCCCAGCACTTGAAAATCTGAGTTCAAGACCAGCCTGGTCTATAGAGTGAGTTCCAGGACAGCCAGGGCTACACAGAGAAACCTTGTCTCAAGAAAACAAAAATACAAAATCAAGCAAAACAAAAATCAGCTTATCAAATCAATAACAAGCACTTTCTTTTTTCCATTCTCAAGTAACAAATGTTTAAACTAAATGACATCATAATGTCTATATTTCAGACAGGACCTCTCCTGGCTGTCCTCAAATTCGAAGATCTGCCTACCTCTTTCCCAAATTCTTGGCTGACCTAGAGCTCACTATATAGATTAGACTGGCCTCAAACTCACAGAAGTCCATCTGCCTCTGAGCCATCCTCCTGCATCAGCTTCCTGAGTGCTGGGATTATAAGCATGTATGACCACACTTAGCAAGTTGATAGTATTTACTTTTCCAATCTGTCAATGGAACTGTGCCTAAGATGGAACTGCATATGCTCACCAAACACCAAGCTCCATAAACAGCAAGGTACATACTTGTACACACAGTAAGCTTAGCTTGGGTAGAAACTTGGAGCCCATCTTTATTTTTAATGAGTCAGCAACATAAAAACTATGCTCACCACTGTTATGATAGACATTTGGATCCTTTCTGCTTGGAAGCAAGACTGCTACTGCTGACTGGGCACCAGAACAGAGTTCTCAAGCTATGGAACCACAGTGAGCACTCGAGGTTTATTTCTATCTTTACATAAGGGAAGCCTCTGATGCTATCATCTCTTCTTATGAGCATTAGGAGTTATCTCTAGACCAGGCTGGCCTCCAACTCAGAAACCCGCCTGCCTCTGCCTCCCAAATGCTGGGATTAAAGGCGTTTGCCACCTG
Organism: Mastomys coucha; assembly: GCF_008632895.1. NCBI lineage: Eukaryota > Metazoa > Chordata > Mammalia > Rodentia > Muridae > Mastomys > Mastomys coucha. Next base: position 47,171,736 of record NW_022196911.1, on the reverse strand, counting down.
GCTGGTTTCTTGTTAAAGCTGGAAATGGTGGCATCTATCTCTAATTCCAGCATTCAGGAGACTGAAGCAGGATGGTAAGTCTGAGGCTGGCTCAAGTTACAGAATTCAGCTGTCTCACAAATAAAATAAATGAATAAATGTTTAAAAGGCAATCTCACCAAAAGCAAATGTCGTTTTCATGTTGCCACTGAATTGGCAATAAAACATTACAAATGGGAAGTGGTGTGCCTCAGACAGGTACAAGGCACCCAATTCACTGTCTAAACATCTTAGTATTGTTTGGAAAGTTTAAGTTGTGACAAAAGTTAAAGTTGGGTTCCCAGCACCCAAGTTCAGTGGGTTAAAAACCACCAGGTTCCAGGAGATCCAACACCCTCTCTGGCCTCCTTGGGCACCTCCACACATTTGCATAAATAATACACACATACATACATTAAAATCCCAGCACCTATACATATTGAGAAAGAGATCTAAGCTGACTAGCCTCAACCCATCTTTGAATGTAGTATCTCTAAGAGTCTTCCGAAAGCAAACCTACCTGATGGTTCATGCCTTACTCATTTCCATAGATTAGTTTCTTGTTGGTAATAAAGATACCACAACAAAAATAACTTTGGGGAGTCAGTTTTGTTTTTCCATCTATCTTTGAACTCGGATCTGTAGATCAGAGATCCTCCCGAATGTTAGAATTGAAGGGGCATACCACTATGGCTGGTTTCAACACTCATTTATTTTGGTTCACAGACCTAGTTCATCCCAGCAGGGAAGTCACAGCTGCAGGAATTTGAGGGAGTTGCTCATATGACCTCATGAGAAACTCAGCCATGAATGCATGTTCACAACTGTTACATTTACTTGTGTGGATACCTCAGAGGACAACTTGAAGGAGTCCATTCTCTCCACCATGTAGGTCCTATAAAGAAGAGGTCAAACTCAGGTCATTGGGGACCTTTACCATAGGGAGCTTCCTCTACCCTCACACAATTGAGTACCCCCCTCCCAATTTAAGGAAAGGTGCCATCTACAGTAGGTGTGTCTTCCCATCTCAACATAAGGAAGATGCTCCTACAACATGCTCATCTGATTTTCTGAGACTTCCTATCCAGGTAACTCTAGAGTGGTAGTTCTCTTTTGGGGGCCCAAATAACCCTTTCACGGGGGTCACATATCATGTGTCCTGCACACTAGATATTTACAATTCAAAACAGCAGCAAAATTACAGTTATGAGGTAGCAACAAAATAGTTTGACTTGGGGTCATCACAACATGAAGAACTATGTTAAAGGTCACAGCATTAGGAAGGCTGAGAACCACTGCTTTGGAGTGTGAAGTTGACAATGCCATCCTAGTCTTTCCAACTAGATTAAAAGTTCCTTGAGAATATGTATAAGGTATTCCTCATTGTCTTCTGATTGCCTTCATAAGAGCATATGTGTTTAAACTATTTTTAAGTACAGAAACAAGGACCAACAAGGTAAATAAACGGTTTACCTGAAAAACCAGTTACAATCACTCAGTTGGGAAACGAAAAGAAATGGTGTCCAGGTCTAACAAACAGTCCAATGAGTGGTCACACAAATGACTAGTCATCCAATGTTCACATAAAGCCCTTTGCTCAGAGTCAGCAATTAGAGACTAAGACCTGGCAATATTCATTAAGTAATTTTTTAAAGGCTTATGCCTAAACCTTAAAAATACCAATCTTGTTTGATGTGAGAGAAACAAAGATCGTCGAAATACTAGAGATTCAAGTGGGGTGTGGTATAGCACACACACGTAATCTCAGCACTTGTGAAGCAGAGACACAAGGAATGTCACAAAGTTCAAAGCTACCCTGGCTACATAACCAGTACCAGGGCAGCCAGGGATACTTGGGAGGGAGGGAGGGAAGGAAGGTGGGAAAGGATAAACCAACATTTGACTTAAACCAAAATCATTCTCAGCATTTTCTGAAAAATTGTGTCATCAAAAAATATTCAAACTCAAGAATCTCCTTTCTACACCAAACCACAAAGGAATGAGCATTCTCTGTACTCCAAAAATTCTTCCCGCTAACACAAATTACTAACATAATCCATAATTCTGCACTAAAATTAAATCTTAAATTAGCTCTGAAAAGAGAAGCTAAAATAAAGAGGAGACGAACATTTTTCTAGTAGAAAATCGCATTAAGACTCCATGATCGACAGCTGAACAACTTGCTTCCCCAATTCTTGGAGAAAACCAATGGAATGAGATAACCTGAGATACCAAGCTATCACTTCCAAGAGTGGACTCAGCACCATGTCTGAAATAGAGGAAATCGGTCAATACGGGGTTTTCTACTACTGCTTGTAGCCACAAAAATACAATCCAAGAAACTTTTGCAACCAGAGAGGATAAAAAATTTGACTCTCTTCCCGTTCGTGTTGCTCATTTTAAAAAATAGAGGGCTCCACGCCAAAGTACTTTACACACAGAAGGGTTTCACACTACCCAATTTGAGTCAGCATATACATCATAAATTAAAGTGACACTGGATTTCTAATCCCAAAGCTCTTCGTGTAGTATGACTCACCAAATCCTCCATTTGTCCAACTATGAAAACTTTATATTCCTCCCTTCAAACTACCACTATGACCTTCGTAGAAACTGGGTTAGCGACTACCCTCATAATCGTTAAGCACACACTTTAAACAGGGCTCCGAGGAAGCCGACGTGTGGAGACCGACCCAAAAGCGATGTGACCTTTCCACAGGCGCTGGGGTCTGGCCTAGAGGCCCACCTGTGGGGGACCCTGTGGGCAGCGCCCGCTCCATGGAGCAAGCCCGAGTGCAAGCGCAATGCTTTTACTCTAAGAGTCCGGAACCCGTCCCTGGGCGCAAAGCACAGCCGGTCCCGGCCGCCCCGCTTCCCGGAGGCTCCGAAGCCCGGAGTCCGGCGCGCGGCGCCATTTTAGGCCGCAGTGCCGGCGCCATCCAATCAGCGCGCGGGAGGCGGGGGGCGCCGGGTCCCTCGCGAGTCGCCGCAGGCAGCGCCGGGCGCCGGTCTGCTAGGTTCGAGGGGTCTGGCCTCCGTGCCGCCATGTTGCACCGTCTCCGCGGCCTCCTGATAGGAGGGCCGGGGCAGAGGCCGCAACTGGGGCCTGGAGCAGCTTACCTTCTCGCAGAGGCTCTTGACCTGGGACTCGGAGAGCTGCTTGCACTCGTTCAGCTGCTCGATCCACTGGTCCAGCTCCTTGGTGAACAACTTCTCGTCCATGATGCCGCCCGCCCGAACCGGCTGCCGCTCCTCCGCGCTGCTCCCGCGCCGCCGCCCGCACCCGGGCCACACGCACACGCCGCCGCCGCTCCCCGGGGTGCTTCCTGCGGCCCCAGGCGGCTGCTGGGCGCTGGCGCCGGCCCACTGGCTCGCTCCGCAGTGCTCGGCCGCCGGCCGCTGTGCCTCCTCCTCCGCTCGCCCTAGCTCGGGACTCGGCTTTCTGTAATGGCGGCCGCCCGGCGTGGTGACGTCACGCCGGCGTCAGGGAGCCGCGGGGAGGGCGACGGAGTGGGGCCCGGACCCAGAGCTGCGCACCGTGGAGCCCGGGCGCAGGCGCAGCCGAGCTGGCTGCCAAAGGAAGTGGCTTCGCTTTTGGGGCGTGGTCCTCCCGCAGGGAGGGCGGCGGGGGAAGGGAAAAAGCGAGTCAGAGCAAGCGCAGTGCTGGTTAATCCTGGAGCTCTAGGCTGCGCAGAGCGCCTGCGCGGACTCGGCGCATGCGCAGTCCGTGTAGGCGAGGTCCGCTCCATGTGACCTGGTGTTTCTGGAAGGCCGCTGGATGATCCATCTCAGATGTAGTCTGGGCTCTGGCAGCCTGATGACTAAAAGCAACCCTGAGGCGCTTAGTCCAGCAGCCCTGGGAACTACAGGGAGTCACACATCTTTGGGGGAACAAGAACTCACTTCTAGTGGCAGGCTGCCTGGAGTGACCTTCCCCGCCTCTGGCCGTTGCAGGCTCCTATAATTAGGTCATTCGTAGGCGAAGGGAGGTGTACCTGCTGGGATGTGTCAGCCGCGCACCTGACACCCCCAGCACACACCTGTCCTGCACGATGACGGGGCCGAAGTAGGCCCTCGATCCTGACCTCGTCTGCGTAGCTTCCTCTCCGGTGGCCTTCAGCACCCCTTCCCCTCCCGCACCTCCCGGTGTGCACTTTTCTCCGAGTCCTGTGCCCACTGGAAATAATCTTGTCCTACATTCTAGAGGAACAAGCCAGCGTTGTGTTCTGGTGCTGGTAGAAGCAGTTACTGTGTGGTCTGTAAAGGAAGCTGATATTCTTAAGGATCAGCCTTTGACCTGGTTATAAATCTCTTCGAAGGCTTGCGAAACGTGTTCACATTGCACTGTCTGCATTTACAGAGATGCTTGGCTCTACAGAGCGTCAACTATTTACCACATCTTATGCTTAGGGGATAGAGGGGTCATGCAGACAAAAAGGGGCTGCTGCCCTTTGCGGGGCTTGGATTTTCCTGGTTGGAAATGAACGGAATGGATGGAAGTTTACACTACTCCCCTCCAGAGTTTAAGAGGTAGAGAAGCCAGAGGATGGTTATCCATGAAGGTCAAGGCAAGAGCTGACCTCGCTATACTGTGGTGAACAGTCAAGTCTGTCACACACCGGAGAAGACAGCTCAGAGGGTCAGAAGACACCCTGACCCACAAGCTAAAAGGGGGCCTTAGTGGCCGGTCCACAAATGGCATGATAAAATTCTCCTTTATCAAGGACAACCTGCTTGGCCAGGGGAACTAGCCTGACCAATTCTGCTTTCCCTGGTGGGTACCTCCCACTAATGTTCCCGAAGAAAGTACCTGAGATCTACTCTTCTAGACGCCTCCTTACATACTTGTTCTGCCAGTCCTTTCAGCTCAAACTCTTGACTCTGGTTTGCAGTGAACAAGCCAAATAACAAACAGGAGTAAGAGTTAAGACTGTGTGAGATGAATAAAGAAATGACTGTTTGGTGCCTGTAGTTATAAAGCCTTGTTCACTGTGCTGTCTTGTCTGATTCTTTGTCCACTACCCTGTCCTCAGCAAGAACTGGTCCTGTCTTGAAGGGCCGGAAGAAGGCGAGCACACACAAAAGGGGAGGGGTTTCTTCTAGAATGGTCAGGACTGAGAACTTCATACTGCCAGGGTCTCAGCCAGAGTCATACAGCTACTAAAATACGGAAGAGGGACAATATTCTTTTTTT
>NW_022196911.1:47150238-47166514 GCF_008632895.1 Mastomys coucha | reverse complement strand
TTTTTTTGCCTGCATCCCTTTACCTGCAAAGACAATGCATGCTAGTTTGGCAGATTGAAAAGTACTAAACGCCCACTATATATGCCGAGGTTATGTAATGAAGGTTCTTCTAAAGTACTAGCTCTAGCTAGGCACTCCTTGCTGGTAGTGTTAATGTGTTATTTATTTTCTCCTGATGCAGGTTACTTGGCTCACCACCCTCACAAAATGGAGGGAAGATATAATTATATGCACTTAAACATCCTGCCAAATAATTAGATGCTGCAACTTAACTTCTTAAGGAATGACTTCTAGGAAGCTCTCATTAGCATTCAGGCAGTGGAGTAAGGCATACCCAATCATAAACAATACAGAACTATGCTAATCAGAGTGTCTTTTCCCTTATCGGAAACCAAGAATGCTTTCATACTCTATAGAACTTCAATATAATTAAAGGATCTGAAAGTTAGGTCTTAACTAATTTGACCAAACTGACTCAATTTGACAACTGATGAATACTTGGAACAAAAATTTTAGGGGCTGGAGAGATGGCTCAGTGGTTAAGAGCACTGACAGCCTCTGACAGCTATACTGCACTTAGATACAATAATCAACCTTTTAAAAAAATTTTTAATGGCTGGGAATGATATCTCATGTTGGTATGGCAGCACTAAGGAAAGTGAGGCAAGGGGATTGCTTCTGTCTCAAAAGAAGCCTGGGCCACAATTAAATGAGTCTAAGACAAGGGGAGTTAAGTTTAAAACCCTGTCTTGAAAGCCAAAAGATAACTTAAAAAGAATTATCCTTTTAACTTCTGGACAAAGCCAAAAGAATCTTTAAGACAACTTTGAGGACCATTGCTTAGATGACAAATCTGGGTACAGTGAGTCTGTGTTGCTCAGGATGTTTAAACATAGCTATAAATAAAAACCATCTGACAATGGGGCGGGGTAGGAGGAGGATAACCTGGAGCAAATAGCTTTATAATAGGCACTCTTAGCCAAGATATTAAATTGACATTAAACATGGAGAAGGAGTGAGCTGTACTTCGCCAGCATTCTAACTAAAATTAGTTTTATTGTTGTTGAACCTTCTGATTCTCTGACTTAAGCCAACTGTTAAAGGAAGCAGAGGAATGTGAGAAACAGCTCTGGGGTCTATGGGCCTGGGTTTGAATCAGATGCCAAGACAGATGCCTCCCCCTTTCTCTCTTTTCCTCCTTCATTCGTTTCTCTTTCTCTTTCTTTCAGCAGCATCTCACTGTGTAGACTAGGTTGGCCCAGAACTCATAGAGCTGTGCCTGCTACTGCTTCTGAGGGCTGGGATTAGAGGCATAGCCATCGCACTGAGCGCCATTTACATACATAAATGTCATATATAAAAACATTTTATATTTAATATATAAACAGATTAGAATATATTACAATTAAACAAACATTGAATAGATAGTATATGAAAATAATATATTATTAAAACATATTGTAGCCGGGAAGTGGTGGCACACGCCTTTAATCCCAGCACTTGGGAGGCAGAGGCAGGTGGACTTCCTAGTTCGAGGCCAGCCTGGTCTACAGAATGAGTTCTAGGACAGCCGGGGATACACAGAGAAACCCTGTCTCAAAAAAAAAAAAAAAAAACCCAAAACCCATATTGTTAGTAATATATAAATATATAATTACATGTATTTTGGTGTTTCAAGACAGGGTTTCTCTGTGTAGCCCTGGATGTTCCAGAATTAGCTCTGAAGACCAGGTGTCCTGGAATTCCCAGAGATCCACCTGACTCTGTCTCCAGAGTGCTGGGATCAAAGCTGTGTTCCACCACCACACAGCTCCTGTAGATTTTCTAAGTCTGAGTTTTCTTATCTATAAAATAGGATAATTGTAATAGACAAGTAAGTTTATTCTGAGGGTTAAATGAGATTATAAATGCACAGTGTTGAGCAGCACAGAATGCATAGCCAATGTTATGTATCATTTTTATTGTAAATCCGATTTTTAAATATGCCCATTGCCCAATAAAGTCCTTCAGGTATAATCAAATCATAGAAGGAAATGAAGATGGAAGAGGAAATTCAAGCAAGGAAAGAGAGGTAGAAATAGAACAAAAGAGACTCCTTCTCTTCCCCATCATCAGGAGACCTGTTGTGCAGAGATACTTACTTAAGAATAAATCTAGGAATTAATACATTTTGTCAAGTTCTTGTTCCTATTAGCTCCAAATCCTGTATCTAAAAAGAGCAACACACCTAAAAAGGATAATGTGTTCTCTGCACCTACGTCTCCTATGCCTCAGAAACCCCAGCCAACATCCTAGCTGAGCCTGCTCAGGAGAAAAGGCCTGCGGTGCTCTGGCCAACTGGGCTTGCCTATCCACCCACCAGGTGGCATTCCACATATCCAAGGCTACCTACCAGTGATGTCTAGCTCTTCTTTTTTGTACTTTTCAGGGGTGGGGAATGGGAGGAAGCTCATGTGCCTTTTCACTAGGCTTAGAATTTCATGGACATGGCCAAAGTTTTGTGGCCAGGAACTTTGTCACAGATACACTATTGACTGACCTTCCTCCCAGCTCCTGTCATTTGACTAAAGAGAGGAAGGATCACGTCCCTGCCTGATGCCCATGACGTCGAGGCTGTTCTCAGTTACAGAGGGAAACGGAACAGGAAAAGAAAGGCAAAGTTCACCATCCAGAAGGCAGGACAAGCCTCAGAGTACTACCACCAGCCCTGAGTTCCCAGGAGCACTGTCCTAAGTCTATTGACACAGGTGACTATTTATAGTACAGAAAAATACACTATAAAACAATAGGTAGATCTGGGTGTGATGGGACACACCTGTTTACCAAGACTCAGGAGGCTGAGGTGGTGGGATTGAGAGCTTGAGGGCAATCTGGGCTGCACAGTGAGAGCCTGTCTCAAAGCAAACAAAACAACAGCCATTTGTATGATAGCTTTATGAAGCATCTTTTATAAATACCCGCTCCTAAGAGACATCAGCAAGAGAGATCTACAGAAGAGGGAGTAAGAGTTGAGTGACATTTTATTTTTAAGTCTGTACTAATTTGATTCTTCTGTAATGAATATACATTGCCTCTATGATTGTGAAAAGAAAACATTCAGGAGATCTGAGGTAATAGAGCATCTCTTAGGAGAGTTTTAGGTTCAAAGAACTCATAGCTAGGAGCCAGAGATATGTCGCAGGGAGTTAAGGCACTTGCCACCAAGCCTCATAACCTGACTTTGATCACCAGGGTGTCCAATGACAAAAGGAGAGAATTGATTTCCCAAAGGTTGTCCATTGAGCAGGTGTGATGAGACGTGCATATACTCATATATAGACAAAAAGTAAAATGTAAAGAAGAAACAAAACCCTATAGCCAGAAGACCAGCTAACTATTCCACTATGCCTGAGCATGTCAACACTCCCAGCCCCATGCTTCCTGTAGAAGGGAGGCCCAGCTTTCTTGTGGCCTTCTCATTTGCCTCCTCACCAGGCATCCTGAGATTCCAACATGTTGCTGAGCACAGAGCTGAACATCTTTAATCCCAGCACTCAGGTGGCAGAGGCAGGCATACCTCTGATATCAAGGCCAGCGTAGCCTACAGAGTGAGTTCCAGGACAGCCAGGGCTACACAGAGAAACCTTGTCTTGAAAAACAAAAACAGATTCCATCTTGTCTTTTCTTCTGCCTTCCCTCTCACAGCTCTTGGGTTCCCCTGTTCCCTAGCCACAAGCCATTCTTGCCCATCATGTTCCCACTCTGAACCTTTGAGTTAGATAACCCCTTGTGTCTACATGAGGCCTGCAGGTCTACAGTCAGTTTGTATTTCTCTGTTGACTTTGTCTCTCTTCATTACTTTTCTTTTCTGCTAGTTCCTTCCCCACTTCCTTCTTACAGTTTCTCTCCCCTCCATCCTTTCTACTTTCTTTTGCTTTTTTCTTCCTTTCTGTGGTGCTGGGCTCAGTCACTCATAGGTTCATAAAGCTCTCCTGTCTCCCTTCTCAGCAATGTTTACTCTCTAAGTTGACAGGTGAACCAGCCAACAAGATACCCGTGATTACTTATGTATACTTTCTTATTATTTTAAATTAAATTGTGTGTGAGAAAGTGAGTGAGAGGACAATTTTTAGGAGTTGGCTCTCTCATTCTACCAAGTGGGTCCCTGGGGTGGAACTGAGGTCATCAGGCTCAGTGCCCACGTACCCTGACCTACTGAGTCATCTCTCTGGTCTTTCTGTGTTCATTGCTACGTTCTGATTCTGGAGGATGACAATGGAGTTGAGTCCCAAAACAAAAGAAAGACAAGATAATGTGACCAGAAAAAAGTGATGGCTGAGTTGGTGTCTACAAGTGGATGGCCAGCTTACAGGGAGATGCTGATTGCTCACCTCTTCTTTCAGGGAATAGACACAAGGCTATGAGCCTCTGTCAATAACTGACTAAGAGACAGAATTTTTTAAAACCTTTTTTTAAAGATTTGTTTATTTTATGTATATGAGTACACTGTAGCAGTCCTCAAACACACCAGAAGAGGGCATCAGACCCCGTTACAGGTGGTTTGAGCCAACATATGGTTGCTGGGAATTGAACTCAGGACCTATGGAAGACCAGTCGGTGCTTTTAACCGCTGAGCCATCTCTCCAGCCCCAGAATTTGTTGTTTTGTTTTGTTCTTTTGAGACAGGGTTTTTCTGTGTAGCCCTGGCTGTCCTGGAACTCACACTGTAGAACAGGCTGGCCTCAAACTCAGAAATCCACCTGCCTCTGCCTCCTGAGTGTTGGGATTAATGATGTACACCACCATGTCCAGCAAAAGCCAGTATTTATTAATTACTAGTGCTAATCTTTAAGCCAAGACTTCTAAGTCATCATGCTTTGCAAATGAGACCACCCATACCTGATTACAAGAGAGAAAGAAACTAGTTCTTACAATGAATTGCCCAAACAAAATAAAACAAAATAAACTGTCTTTGCTCAACACTGTTGTCTCTCAGGATAAGGAAGTTCTTCTGACATGGTGTGCCTTGCTTTTAAATTAAAAAACACATCGTGGACAGCACACCCTTGCTCAGGGAACCGGCTCTCTACAAGGAAAAAAAAAGCTGGGATCATCGGTTTACTCCCATCAACCTGAATGACTTTACATTCCTCCTTTCCTGCCAGCTTTTCTATCTACCAATGTAGAGACTGTATACATTTAAATTCTCAGTCCTGAATTCATGGATAATGTAAAGATAGTCTCTCAACCCCCAGATGATGTTTGGTAATTTTTCTTTTCCTTTATTTCTTCTTTTCTTTTTCTCCATGGGGGTCTCATGCAGCCCACATTGGCCTTGAACTCACCATGAAGCCAAAGACAGCCTTGAACTTGATCTTCCTGTCTTCACCTCCCAGTGCTGGGGTTATATATTACACCTGGTTAAATATCTTTGTTGTTAGTTACTAGTCGTTTTATTGAGAAATTTTAGATTTATATGCAGCTGAAAGAAATAATATAGAGCCAGGCAGTGGTGGCGCACGTCTTTAATCCCAGCACTTGGGAGGCAGAGGCAGGCAGATTTCTGAGTTGGAGGCCAGCCAGGGCTATACAGAGAAACCCTGTCTCGAAAAATTAAAAAAATATGGAGAGATCACCATTTCCCAGCGCCAACATCTAGCAGTGTTCTAAGATGCTACAACTCAGGTACTGACACTGACTCAGCCAGCCTGTGGGACTCATGTTTCCATAGTTTTAGATACACATTTGTGTGTCTGTCTGTATATAATGTTCTACCAGCTGGCATTTTCTTTTGCATCTACTCTTTTTTCCCCCCTTTTGGTTGAAAGGTCCTTGATCTTCACAATTAGGATTTTCTCAAGTTCCTAATTTTTAAGAACAAATTTGATTTTTAACTCTGGGGATTCTCGATCGGATCCCCAAACCTCTCTAGCTCTCAGTTTCAATCATCGACCCAAAGCGTTCTGAGGCAATGTCCCACATACTGCCCAGACTTGCCTCAGATTTGGTCTGTAGCCCAGGCTGGACTCAAACTCGTGATTGCTCTTTCTCAGCCTTCTGAATCCTGGGGCTACAGGTGTGTACCACCGTGACAGGCACAAGGAATACAGGTGGGTAAAAGGTGATGTGAAGAAAAGGGAAAAGGCAGGAAAATGCAAAGGCACAATACATAGTTTGTCATCCATGGCTTGAATTCAAAGTGGCCCTTCCAGGCTCGTGTTTTAAGTGCTTCTTTCCTGGCTGCAGTGCTGTTTTGACAGGTGGTGAAACCTTTAGGAGGTGGGTCCAGCTGGCAGGGCTAACTCCCTAGAGACAGGCCTTGAAGATTCCAACCCAGACCCTGGTTCCAGCCCTTCTCTACTCCCTGGTCCACCACTGTGGTGGTTAAATGAGAAATGTCCCCCATAGGCTATTGGATCTGAACACTCCATCTCCAGTTGGTGTTACTGGGGTAGGACAGCCCAGCCTTAGGACCTCATGAAGTGTGGCCATGAAGCAGCAGGGCTTTGCCCGCCTGCTCACTTTGGTCTTGCTTTACTGCAGCACTGTGCTGAGTTCCTGTTCTGTCCTCTGGGGCTGGGAATGGCTCTCTGTGCCACTGTGTGTCGGAAATACCTCACTGACTTTTGTATTCTACAAGGTGAGAGGCTGCTTTGAGTCAAAGAAGAAACTTTGGATTTCTGAGCAGTAGTGGGAGGGACTGTTACACCATGTAGAATATTCAGGTCAAACCAAATGCACTTTGTATTAAGAGATGGCCATAGCCCTTTGTGAGGCCAAGACAGAATATTATGATTTAGGTCTGAGATGTGCCCACAGGCTCTTGGGCTACAGGAACATACTATTAAGTCCAGCTAATCTTAGCTTTTGGTGCTATTCTAGAAGGCTTTAGGACCCTTAGCAGGTGGGCCAGGCTAGTATAGCTCACAGAGGGCAGGCCTTAGATAGTAACATCCCAGGCCTGGTTTCAGCTACTCCTGCCCTGCCACATGCCTTCCCTACCATAAGAGATGTGACTCTGAAGCCAGGAGCCCAAATAAATATTTTCTCCCTTGGATTGTTTCTATCAGGTATTTTGTCATAGTGTAAGACATGTAATGACCACACAGTCCATTGAGCTTAGGTTCTAGCAAGGAGGCAGACAGTACATCAGGTAAAACAAATCATTTATTAATCATCCTCTCAAGAGTTGAGGACGTTGCTTGGTGATATTTGGAAAGTCTTTCTGTAGAAGCTGATGCTTGACCTCCATGTTGAAGGATAACCCAGACTTCTCTAGCTGAGAAGAAAACAATTGTTAAAAATGCATTCTCTCTTACATCACACCTCGTCTATTCTCAATGCTTGGAGAGAACACAGGAAACCATGTCTACATTTGTTTACAATGTTAAGGTGTCAAATTTCTCAGTCCTTGTGTGCAAGTACTGAGGCCAAGACATTCCCAGTCCCACCCCACCAAGTCCATTTTCCACTCTCTTGTCCAAAGTGGACACCAGATCCTGCCTGCTTAGTTTGGGAAAGGCAGATTATCTCTGGTGCCTCGACCACATCAGAGCTTATATTTAAAGCATGAGAGATGAGAAGAGACTTCAGCTATGCCCTTGGCTCTGTCTCATGGCTGTACCACCCTCCTCCTCCTGTCTGAAGACTCTAGAAGCCAGTCCTTCAACCGCTGGTGGGAGTCAGAGCTGGCCAAACTGTGGATAAAACACCTTAGCTCTAACCCTAACCCCTTTCCTCATGGGCTCATCAGAACCTCCAGAGGCATGGGTGTCCTGATGCATCAAGTCTGTCCTTCCGCTGTTTGCTGGCTACTGCCTTGTGTGTACTCTCAGACACCCCAGGGATTTCTGTGTAGGCTTCAGGTTCCCCATGAGGCTGCTTAGCTCTCAGCTCTGTTCTCGCAGAGACCACTCTGTGATGAAGCCATTTTGGATCTGGGAGACTGAATCCTAGCAGACCTATACTTCAAAAGCCCTGTAGGCCATGTTCAAGGCACTTTTAGAAAATGATCTTTATATCCTGAAGGTTATTGAATTCATAAATTTCAACATTTCCTCTGTAGCACCATCCTCACAGAGTTAGTTTACTTTTTAAATACATGGCCTGGCTGGGTATTGTGGTGAACTCCTTTAACCCCAGCACTTGGGAGGGAGAGGAAGGTAGATCCCCGTGATTTTGAGGACAGCCTGCCTATACTGTGAGTCCCAGGCCAGCCAAAGTTACATTGTGAGTCCTTGTCCACCAATAAATAAATGGCCTAGGCTAGAGAGATGGCTCTGTGATTAAAGCATATACTACTCTTTCCAGCCCCTGTATCAGACAGCACACAACTGACTGCAGTGCGAGCTCCAGGAGATCTGGACTCTGAGGGCACCTGAGGGAAGGCATGCGCACATGCACATACATACATACACACACACACACACACACACACACACACACACACACACACACACGGAAACACACACATATATATACATTTAAAAAATCTCCATGTGAAGTTCTTAGTATGTAGCTGGTACTCCATCTATATAAGCTATTATTAACATTATTTTGAGATAGAGTCTCAAAAAAACCCATACACATACACTAAACACACATCACATATGAACACACACACACACAGAGTAATGTCTTTCTTTTTCTAGCTTTTATTTACTTGTCTGTTTGGGTGTTTTCTTTGTTTTAAGGTGGGGTTTCTCTATAGAGACCAGGCTTACCTCAAACTTGTAGTGGTCCCATCTCAGCCTCTCAATGCTGGAATGACAGGTATGTGCCACTGTGCCCACCTTCCCAGCATGTATGTGTGTGCGTATACGTGTTTGTCTACATACCTGGGAAATTGGAAGTTGAGTTCGTATTGTAGGACTTGCTTTATTAATGGATCATCTATTCATTTCATGGATCATGAGCTTCCTCATGTACTTAGTTGTAGGCAGCCACTCGGATGATCAATCCAAGATGCGCGCACACAGCAGCAATAGATTCCACTGCGCAGGCGCCCCTCCCGAGCGGGCTCATGCAAATTAGGTGTCTCTTGAGCGGGTGTATGCTAACCAATCATGCGCCAAACCCGAGCAGGTGCATGCTACCAAACCCCTCCCAAGCAGGTGTATGCTAATGAGGCGATTGCCAGGGAACCAATCCAGGAGAACCACGAGAGCTCTGACTTGGGTATATAAGGGGCGCTCTCCAGGCAGTCAGGGCCATTCCACACCACTCCACAGAAGAAAGAGTAGTGGCCATTCCACGCCACTCCGCCAGAAGCAAGAGCAGCGTCAAGAGCAGCAGCAACTACACAGAAGAGCAGCAGGGACTAGCGAGAGCCGCCGTAGCTGCTGCCACCCATTTCACAGAAGCGGGAAGAGCCGTGGCACTTAGAAGCAAGAAGCATGATTCCACGGAGGTGGGAGGAACTGCGGCCCCTGGGAGGCAGGAAGAGGCGGTGACACCTAGAAGAGCCGTAACACTTAGGAACCTAAGAGAGCTGTAACACTTGGGTACCTAAAAGAGCTGTTAACACAAAAGAAAACTCTTGAGTAAAGTAAACCGTCGAGAGAAGAAGTCTCAGTGTTTGGTCGTTATTGCTGCCGTCCGGGCAGCAAGGCGCCGTACACTTAGTTACAATGTAACAATCATACTTTCAGTGACTACTTAGCTTTCTAACATGTTGATATTTATATACTTCATCATGCGTTACATTGGCCTTAAATTGTTCCCTATTTTCATTTCTGTATACAGTGGCAAATATCCTTGCTCATAAGTTTGTGTCTCTTCAAGACAGACATTTGGGAGTGGAACGTCTCTACCTGCTGCTGCTTTGCTAATGTTGATGTACTGGCTGGTTTTGGGTGCCAACTTGACACAGGCTAGAGTTATCACAGAGAAGGGATTTCAGTTGGGGAAGTGCCTCCATGAGATCCAGCTGTGGGGCATTTTCTCAATTAGTGATCAAGGGGGTAGGGCCCCTTGTGGGTTGTACCATCCCTGGACTGGAAGTCTTGGGTTCTATAAGAGAGCAGGCTGAACAAGCCAGGGGAAGCAAGCCAGTAAGAAACATCTCTCCATGGCCTTTGCGTCAGCGCCCGCTTCCTGACCTGCTTGAGTTCCAGTCCTCTGGTGATCAACAGCAATGTGGAAGTAAGCTGAATAAACCCTTTCCTCTCCAACTTGCTTCTTGGTCATGATGTTTCGTGCAGGAATAGAAACCCTGACTAATACAGTTGGTTATGCAGAATTGCACCATAACACACTCTCATGGTTGGCAAGTGGATGGTCCAGATCTTGTTGTCTTAGGTAATACATTTATTAATTTAATAATGTAATCAGTAACCGATCTCTAACCGTAGCCTGTCATCTCCCTCTCCTACGGACCCAAGAGTTTCATTTCCTTGCTTATATTTTTATGTGGTTTCATTGTTTCTATATTCTTTTTAAATTTTTATTTATTTACCTTTATTTTATGTGCATTGGTGTTTTACCTGCACATATGTCTATGAGAGAGTGCCATATCTTGGATACAGACAGTTGTGAGCTATCATGTGTGTGCTGGGATTTGAACCCTGGATGAGCTCTGGAAGAGCAGTCAGTGCCCTTAAGCACTGAGCTATCTCTCCATCCCCTATAAATATTCTTAAAGACTGATTTTTTTTAAATCATTAAGGACTTTTTCTGAGCTTATTATTAACTGAGTAAAGTCCATCCATATCAGTGCACATTGCTACAGGTTATTCATGTTGATGGATCCAAAGTATAAATGTACCATGTTGGATCCTCCTTTCATGCTCCCATGAATGAACAAACACCATTTCCACAGTTTTGCTCTCCCATAAAGCACATCTGTGATGTCACCAACATCTCCTGCACTTGTACTAGCTATAAACTCAAGACCCTCTGGATACTCTCCTCTGGTGTTCATGTTTCTCTGGCCTGACAGTCATGCTGTCAGGCCACTCTCCAGACAGAGAGAGTAATTTGTTCCTCCTCCAGTAAGAGAATATACACTTTCTCACACTCTTCCTAATGAGAGGATCATGGAAGCCATTTTGACCCTCTCACAGACAAAAAGTAACCGTCTCCTTGCTCTGTGGCCAGGTACCGGCTCCTCTCAGAGCTGAGAGCAGGTGTTTGGTTCTGAGAATTGTTCCCAGTCTGATAATGTCAGTGATTTCTGGAACCCATTTCCCAATAGCTCAGCTGCTTTCCCTTGTCCTGAAAGAAGTGATGCTGTCAGAAGGAGGCTTCAAGAGGAACAGAGTGGGAACTGGGCCCAGCTTACCACAGTGGAGGATTGTCTCCTGGTCCCAGCCCTGCCAGTGTCAGATCACTCCTAATGAAACAGGCATTCTCTCTCTCTACTCCTCTCCTAGAAGAGCCAGCATAATGCTACCCTTTGTTCTTGAACTGACAAATTTAAACCTCCTGCTTTGCTTTGCAGTAAAAGAACTTTCTATTTTGGGCTCGGTGACATAGCCAAAACCAAGCAGGAGCAGCCGGCTGCAGCATGAGTTAATAGCTTTCTTTAGGGGAGAAAGGATCCACACACAAAAGGAGAATCTTCCAAAGCGTGTCTTCTGCATAGCAACACGCAGCCCATTTGTCTATCTTTCTGCTGACAGATGTATTTCAAGACCAAAAACTAAACACTATTTAACATTCAAGGCAAACTAGGGGATTAACCCTGAACTGACAGCTAGCCACACCCACTTCCCTGACCCTCCTGCCTCTACCACCCCAGTCCTAGGATTTACAGGCATGAGCCACCTTGCTCAGTTTAGATTTCTTAATCAAATGCAAACATTTGCTGACACCCCTGTGTCCCTAGCACTCAATAGGTGCTGCCAAGGAAGGCATCTCTGTCCTAGAGGATTTCTAGCCACCAAAACTTATGCTAATTTGAGGGGTATCTTGAGCACTAGCCAAGAATAAGTTTTTCTCGGCTAGTCTGCTTCTGTAGGAGAAAGCCTAGGGGTCTCAAGAAGCCTCAGGATTGCAGAAGGGGGATGCTCAGATCTATGACATAGGCGCCACTTAGCACAAAGCCAGGTCTGGAAGAGATGGGCAGCAAAGAGTGAGTTCTCCCATTTCTCTTATGAGAAGTTCCAAGTGCACAGAGTACACATGATAAAGAGATCCATGCTATTAGCCACTGTCTGGTTTCAGGCATTATTGATATAGGTCAATCTCATTCCATTCATACCCAACTCTCCCACATCTCTATTTTTAGCTTTGTGTGCTTCATATATATATATATATATATATATATATATATATATATATATATTTCAGATTTCAACAATTACTGCATTGAGGCTGAAAAAAACAGTAATGAAATAATGTCATCTAGGGTCAGAGGTCAAGCTGACCTGGTGTTCCTTGTACTTCACTGACTTCTTCCAAGAGTTTGGTTGGACTTGGAGCAAAACAATGGCATCTGAGCAGGTCTAGTGGTATAGGCCTGTAACTGCAGCACTTTGGAGGTAGAGTCAAGAGAATTAGGAGTTCAAGGCCATTCTCTGCTATATACAACAAGTTTGAGACCAGATTTGTCTCAAACAAAAAAGTATAAAACAAAACAAAACAAAACAACAACAACAACAACAAAAAAAAAACCAGGTCCATAGGAGGGCATAGCTTATGGAAACTTGCTGCCAAGCAGAGGAACTCAGGATAAACTGAGAGACTTCTGACCTCCACACCCAACACTAACTAACCATATAAATGTAGAAACATAATAATGCCACTTTCATTCACTGATGTATCTCATTGCCAAAGCCAAGCAATGAGCAGGAGGTTGCATGAATTTCTAGTTTTTGTTCACAGTTTTAGTAACTTTCAGTTTATATTTTTTTAATTTTTATTTTGTAACAGCATCTGCTACTCTTGCCTTTACTCATCTGTATTTATTTGTTCTTGTTTTTTTCCTTTTTGAAACTGTCTTACTCTGTGGCCCAAGGTGGCCTCAAACTCATCAATAAACTTCTTGCCTCAGCCTGAGTATTGGGATCAGTGGGATGAGGTACCACATTTTCTAGTTTCTCTTCCTTACTGTACACTTTCTGGTAGTACTGAAGACAATAGGTCTTTTACTTTGATGGCTATGTAATAGATTGCTCCAGCCTACTGGTATAAAATAGCTACCAGTTTATTTTGTACACTGGAGTCTATGGGCAGGAATTCAAACGTGGCACTGTAGGGATGGCTTCTCTTTGTTCTATGTTTATTTGTGGCCTCCCTGGGAAGAATCAATCTGCAATGATGTCCCATCTGAGATCTGTCAGCACTTGAAGTTTGATGACCCCCAAAAGTGCCCTAACACAGCCACTCTCGACGGCTTTGTTCTCTAACAGCTGGGTAGTTTGCAAAGAGGCAGACTTCATTTTGTTTTATTTAGCTCTGGGATCAAAGATTTTCAGCTAACAAGCTGGAGGCTGTATTGTTCTTTCTGACCAAAGCTCAGAGCTCCCACTGTCGGTCTCCCTGTGCTCTAATGGGTGACAGTCACAAGTTCTCTCAAGTGGGATGGGTCCGACTCTACCTTTAGAGAAGTAAGTTCTCTGCAGAATGTAGGGTTGACCCACTGGGAGGTCAGGACGGCCAGTTGAGGTTGCTTCTCTTGCACCAACCAGGAAAGATGTTGCAAACCGTGGGAACCTGCTGGAGGAGAATACAGAAAGTTAGGAGCATCTCCCAGTTGTGTGCGCTGCATGCACCCTGGACAACTGGGGGGCTTGCTGAGCTAAACCTTGGTATGAACTGTGTCCACATCTCCAGAAGGAATGAGGGCTGTGGTGGTTTGAAAAGGGATGGCCCCCATAGATTCATGACTTTGAATGGCTGGCCATAGAGAGTGGTACTACCTCCTCGTGCAGTCTTCTTGAAGGAAATATGTCACTGTGGAGGTGGGTTTTGAGGTCTACTATGCTCAAGCTACACCCAGTGTGGCAAGTCTCTCTTTTGCTGCCTATGGATCAAGATATAGAACTCTCAGCTCCTTCTCCAGCACCATGTCTGCCTGTCTGCTGCCATGCTTCCTCCATGAACCTCTGAAACTTGAAGCCAGAACTAACTAAATGTTGTTATTTATAAGAGTTACCATAGTCATGGGGTCTCTTCACAGCCATAAAACCCTAAGACAAGGGCTTTCCTCACTTCATGTTAGACCCCATCGAACAGCAGTCTCCTAATGACTGCAGCCATTAGATGCATGCATCGTCCTAACACTGGGCAACTATTGAACACAGGCTGTTTTGGAGCACGTTAGGTCTTATATACCTTGAGCTAGACCTACTAGTTAACCATAAAACTTGAAGCTGTATTACTGAAATACCGTTTTAAATGATATGTGTGCACTTGTGCATGCGTGCAGGTTGTCCAGAAGAGAGTATCACATCTGTGAGAACTAAAGTTAAAAGAGATTTAAGACAGTGGTTCCCAACCTTCCTACTACAGTTCCTTGTGTTGTGCTGACCCCCAATCATAAAATTATTTTGTTGTTACTTCATAAGTGTAATTTTGTTACTGTTATGACTTGTAATGTAATTATCTGATATATGACTTCCAAAGGGGTAAAGACCCTCAGGTTGAGAACCATTGTAAATGTAAGCCATCCTATGTAGGTGCTGAGAACTGAATTCAAGTCCTCTACAAGAGCAACAAGTACTTTTAGCCTCTGAGCCATCTCTCCAGCCCTCAAATATTGTTTTCTTTTTTTTTGTTGTTGTTGTTGTTGTTTTTGTTTTTCTTTCTTTTTCTTTTTCTTTTTTTTTTTTTTTTTTTTTTTTTTTTTGGTTTTTCGAGACAGGGTTTCTCTGTATAGCCCTGGCTGTCCTGGAACTCACTCTGTAGACCAGGCTGGCCTCGAACTCAGAAATCCGCCTGCCTCTGCCTCCCAGGTGCTGGGATTAAAGGCGTGCACCACCTCTCAAATATTGTTCTTAAATGGTATGCACTTTTAGCTTGTAGGTCTCGCCCTTGTATTGCTGTATTGGTCTGGAATGCTACAGCACTCTCAAATGTTGAGACACCAGGTCCTAACATCCAGGGATCCCAACCTGACCCATCTGTACTCAGGCGTATCTTGACACACACACACACACATAAAATAGACACAGAATTTCTAGCCAAACAGAATTAAGGATTTCCTTTCCTTTATTATTATTTTTTGTTTCTCATTCATTGTTTGCACAGCTTTTATATTTGGGATAAATACAAGAGCAAATACTTAATTCTACTTCTGGGTGTCAGGAAAGAATTTTCCTGGGGCCTGAGAGATGGCTTTCCTCTTCAGAGAACTAGCTGCTCTGCCACAGGACCTGGGTCACCACCCACATGGCGGCCCACAACTGTTGGTAATTTCAGTTCCAGGGGACCCAACATCATCTTCTGGCCTTTGCATGTGGTTCACAAACATACATGCACACAAAATCCCTATACACATAACTTACTTAATTTTAAAATAAATAAATTTCTGATCATTAAAAAACTTTATTTTGGGCTGGAGGGATGGCTCAGTGGTTAAGAGCACTGACTGTTCTACCAGAGGTCCTGAGTTCAATTCCCAACAACCACATGGTAGCTCACAACCATCTGTAATGGGATCCGATGCCCTCATCTGGTGTGTCTGAAGACAGCTACAGTGTATCCACATACATAAAATAAAATAAATCAATCTTTTAAAAAACCTTTTATTTTTAATTATATGAAGGTGTCCAACATGCTGGAGAACTGAATAACACTAGAGAGAGCACCTGACCTCCGTGCAGTTCCAAGAGCAACTCAGCTTGCAGATGTGTGGCCAACCAGCACCAGCCGTCCCCTCCCCTTGGGTCAAGCTCTTGGATAAGGAAGTTTTGTGCTGTTGCCTTGGCAACAGCCAGAGACTCCCAGCTCCACATACCAGGCTTCTGAAATCTTAATGAGTCAGCTCTGCTTTCTCCTCTAGTACTACCTTACCACAGACATAGCCCAGTTTCAGCCTCAAACCAGGAAGGGCCCACAGTATCACCCACTCCCCAGAGTGATTCATTTGGTTGTTTCAACAGCTTGCTTGAAACACAAGCAACTTCTCAAAATTATTTTTGAAAGCCCACACTAGAGATCATAATTCTTTTTTTTTTAAGATTTATTTATTTCATGTATGTGAGTATGCTGTTGCTCTCTTCAGACACACCAGAAGAGGGCATCAGATCCCATTACAGATGCTTGAGTGCTGAGCCATCTCTCCAGCTCCGAGATCCTAATTCTTTTTTTCTTTTTCTTTTTTTTCCTTTCTTTTTTTTTCTTTTTTTTCTTT
>NW_022196911.1:47120216-47150228 GCF_008632895.1 Mastomys coucha | reverse complement strand
AATCCGCCTGCCTCTGCCTCCCAAGTGCTGGGATTAAAGGCGCGCACCACCACCGCCCGGCTCTAGAGATCCTAATTCTTAAAATGTATCATTCTAGTAACCAATTGCTTGATTCCCACAGCCTTTGAGAAAGCCCCCAAGGTTGACCGGTGGTCCTGGAGTGTATAGGAAGGCAGACTTGAGTAAGGGATAAAAAGCAAGACAGAAGGAACACTCTTCTATGGCCTCTGCCTCAGTCCCTGCCTCAACTTTCCTGAACGATGGACTACAAGCTGTAAGATGAACTATGCCCTTCCTCCCAGTTTGCTTTTGGTCATGATGTTCATCACAGTGATAGAATCACTGACTAGGACACCGTCTTTAGATTACTTCTGTTTTTGCAGGAAGGACAAGCATGCTGTGATCTCCTAGTTTCAGTATGCCGTCGGTGTGTGAGTGAGCTGAGATGGTTCGGACACTGATCCCAGCCCCAGGTAATCACCATTTTGAAAACATTAGCATCTACTCTTTGATGTCTTATCTTCTCTTTAATATATCACTTTATAATCCCCGAGACACCATAATATCCAGTGTCACAGAATGTCGGGCTGATTAGGTGGAAAGTCCTGCAAAGAATGAAAGAAGCCAGACATGAAAGCTCTGAGGACAGATAAAAGGTGCAGAGAAAAACATATGCAGCTAGTCACTGCTCAGTCAAGTTAGGTTAAGCCACGCTTGACTGAGGTGACTGATGCGGGGAGAGAATGCTATACCATACGGGAAGACGAGGTGTTACTGGGCAAATGAGTCTCTGGGAAAATCACCAGGAGTTCTTTTTTATCTCACAGCACTTGTGTGAGATCCAAGTACAACCAACCCTGCCCTCTATCTAAAGAGTGATCACTGAAAACTTATGTCTATTTTCAAACATGTATAATATATATGTATAATAATTAAGCAAATGTAACATGTATAATTTCAAACATCTATAAAGGTCATAATTACTCATACATTTATGCAATATAGTGAATAGTATGATGGCTCCACTTCCCCAGGCAAAGGAAGGCCCCATTATCTGTTCCCATGATCATCAACTTGAAGCTATTCTTACTTTAGGCATCCTCCATGGCACTTCCTTATGCTGTTCTGAAGTCAATTCCATGCATTAGAATCTCATTAGTAAATATTTAATATCTGCCTCTAAAAAATAAAATTCCAATCTGATCACTTCTGTAGTTAAAATTAACACCTCTATAATATCCAGGTGATTTTAGGCAGCAAATAAAACCCTGGCAAAGGGAGAGCTAGAAAATGTGGCTCACACAGCCCTTAATCCATATGGATGAAACCTGACTACCTCAGATTTCAGAATTTGAATTTTTTCAATTTGAAAAATTTATATACACTTTTCAGGCTGATTATCCCCAATCTAAAAATGACAAATGCCCCAAATTTGCACTTTGGGGGTGAGCGATGTCCAACTGGCCCGCAATCCCCATAGACATTTATTTAAATGAAAGGTATGTCAAATTTGTTGCTAAGACCCCAGGTGGCATTCGAGATTTCAGGAAATCTAATGTGTGTCACAATCTACACTTGGGGTGGGAAGCCATGGGGACATGCTCACCATGAAAATATTAGAGTGTGTCTCTTCGTGAGCAATTCCCCTTTGTGACATCATGCCCTGTTGGCACACATTACCTCAGAGTGACACACACAGCTCAGGAATGTGAGCCAGCACAAAGGGCAAGGAAGTCACATGTGTGTCCAGAGTCTGATTTTCTTGGTCTCTGCCTCCTTGCAGCTAGGAACATGCACTCAGTTATCACGTACTAACCGCCATGCACTCAGTTATCACGTACTAACCGCCATTCATGAGGATTACAAGAAAGACAGTCACACACCAACAGTTTTAGTTACAAGTGACACATGCACGCACATTCTCCATATTCCTTGCAAGGATTTGTGAGTGGGACTTAAAAAAAAAAATCACATAAACACAGGTCTGTTCACGGAGCTCCTGAAGATCCTGGTGCAAAAATCTCCCTAGAAAATACTGTTTAAGACAGGGTCTCACTGCAATCCAGGCTTCTCTGGAACTCATTATATAACTCAGGCTGGCCTTGAACTCATGACAATTCTTCTACCTCATCCTTCTGAGTGCTAGGACTACAGGTAGAGGCCACAGTCCCAGCCCAGATTCTTGGTTTAAGGTTGTGTAGTTGCGCAGCTAACTGCTTTTCATGCTTCCTATTCCTGCCCTTCACACCATAGCTGTCTTCCTGGACATAACTGGTTCTGTCACTTCATTAATAGGCATCTAGTGCTTCCATTGCCTTCTAAGACTATCTCACTTCCTTAGTACAGCACCCAAAGTTCTCTGTGATCCACTCTTGACTTACAGAAGAGCCCGCTGCTCCCTGCCCACTGCATACTCTAGTCACCTGACAAGCAATGCTTTCACAACAGAGCCTGTTTTCCCAATCAAGTGAACCACTGAATTCACTCCTAGAACAAAGAACAGGATAGCCCAGTATTTAAAAGTTACCCTTCATGTCAGACTGGATTGAATCGTGCCTATGTCATTCACCAACTGCGTGTCTCTGAGAAAATCAATCGGACACAAGCTTCTCCAGCTCTAACCTGGGACTAAGATAGCAGCCACCAGCCTCCTTGAGTTGCCAGGAGGGTACAGGTACATGCTTAGTTCAATGTCCCCACACATAAGCATCCAACTTACAGTAACTCATGTTAAGCCCACCTGCTGGTCAAGCCCTAGGGTAGCTGCTCCGCCATGGAGCCTTTTTTTTTCCCCGAGACAGGGTTTCTCTGTCTAGCCCTGGCTGTCCTGGAACTCACTCTGTAGACTAGTCTGGCCTCGAACTCAGAAATCTGCCTATCTCTGCCTCCCAAGTGCTGAGATTAAAGGTAAAGGCATGCGCCACCGCTGCCCAGCGTGAGCCTTTCTATCACCCCAGAATCTCATGGCTCCTCCAGACCTCTTTCTCAGGCTATTTCCTGCCTCAAGCTATAATTGTTTATAGACACAACTTTCCTGAATTCCTGCCCTTTGTTACGTGCTATGAGAATAAAAGTTGAGGAAACTTTGATCCTTAACTAAGGAGATCTAATTAGCAGACAGACACTAGCAACCAGGACACGATTCACCAGTTTGCTGAATGAGGCAATGCTCATTGTCATCTTTGTGAGTGATGTTTAGTTATCCTGAGATTCTCTTTATGACACAGTTTCATTCTGAGCTAGAGTCAAAAGAGGGCCATTTCTCTTTCTATTAGGCAGATGTTACCCCCCTCCCCCCAAGAGCAACAACAGAGTTATGATTGACTGAAGAAAGACCACATGGGCTGTCAAGGGAAAAGCAACATCAGTGACGTCAGTTCAAAGGAGGCCATCAGCTATGACTTCCTCATTCCAGAAGCTTCACCAGATTAAATGCATAAAGTGTTGGACTTCCAACACAGCAGGCAGAGGGCTAGAAGCGCCTACAGCCTCCCTTGCCTATTGATACGGTTGTGATGTGTGTTATACACATGACATTGAGAACAGGTGGTGTCGGCTACATGGCCATACTGTGCCTCACATCCCAACATCCTGTCTGTAGACAAAGTTACAGGGTAAAGGGCTGCCTTGGGCTTCAGCTCCAGCACACCAGTGCTCCTACCTGCTACAGGAGTCATGTACCGTATGGTAGATGATCTCCTGTCACCGCCCGCTGCTCAGTGTCATCAAGACTGCAAGCTCCTGCCTCACCCAAATACCAGGAGATGACACCCACAACGCCTACCACAAGAGGAAACAATGCACCTGGGCAGCATATTTTGACCGTGTGAACTGGGTACATGTCATTAAAGTGACTTCCCATAAAGGGACAACCCTGGGCTGGCAGTAAAGAAGTGGCTTGTCTGCGGGGCACTGAGGCCTTGTGGGAGGGTCTGCCTAGTTGCTTCACTCCTCCAGATTAATAGCTT
Source organism: Mastomys coucha (assembly GCF_008632895.1). Taxonomy (NCBI): domain Eukaryota; kingdom Metazoa; phylum Chordata; class Mammalia; order Rodentia; family Muridae; genus Mastomys; species Mastomys coucha. The sequence continues at coordinate 47,146,260 of NW_022196911.1, read as the reverse complement.
TGACAAGAACCCTGGGAGAAGGGGCTTTAGCTAATTATGGCCAGCTCTGTTTCTGAACGCAGCGAATTTCTAAAACATAAAAGTCAAACAATAAGCTCTTATCAGGACAGGCCATTCTCAGAGTGCAGGAGTCACTGGGGAGCCACACTACATCTCACATTCTAACCACAGTATCAAGCAGTGGCTTGCCTTCCCCCCTGCCTTCCTTTTCTCTCTCCATTCCACCTTCCTCTCTCTTTCCCCTCCCTCCCTACCTCTATCCCTCTCTCCTTTCTTTTTCTCTGCTCCTCCTCCTTTCTCCTACTCTGCTCCTGAAGTCTAGTTTGGCCTAGAGCTAAGGAGCAAAGGATAAGCTTGATTCTCCTGCCAGAGCTAGGATTACAGGTGACTGGCACCATGTCTGTTTACGGGGTACTGAGAATCAAACCCAGGGTTTCCTGCATGCTAGTCAAGCACTCTGCAAACCGAGCTGCCTGCAGCCTCAAACATGTACTTTCCATGCTTTTAGACTGTTTTCATTTTCCCATACTTAGCAATGGAACACATAAGGACTAGCACGTGAGCAGGAGTCCTGCCACTACTTCAGACCCTTGATCTCAGGGCTTCCAAAGAGTGGGTCTCTGTGAACAGCATGACATTCCAGTGGGTGCTGTACCTGTACTGGCTTTGCCACCCTCTTCTCCCCTTCTATTTGTTTCTGTTTTTATCAAACAAGTGGGAACAAACCAAACTGCCACATAACACTGCAGTGTTTACAGTAGGATCAAATTAGTAAGACTTGACTGTGGGCCTGCAGAGAAGGCCCCACCGAAACAGCACAGAGGGTGGGTAAGAGCCTAAACAGAAGAGGAGCTGGGGAAGTCTCCTGGAAGTTAGTATCAAATGTAAACGGGTGAGAGATGGCGCTGCCCATCCTGTTAGAAACACCCCTGCAAAGCACTCACGGGAGCAACTCACTGTCAGGATGCTATTTCGTTTGGTCAGGGCATCGGTCTTTCACCTCACCCCACACTGTTCCTAGTTTCAGGGGAGAACAGGATGGTAAGTCTGTACCAGTCAGTATTTGCTTATCATGAGTTATCAGTAAACAAGTACTATTTGTCTTATTTGATACAGTAAATAAGGAGAAGCTGCACAGACATTTAAGGATATGGGAACAAGAAAGATATGAAAGGGCCATGTGTGCTAGGGCCAAAGAAGGAAAGACAGGCCACAATGTCTGATGTGCATTATGTCAGTGTTATACAAACCAGGCATCTGTGGAAATGGCTGCTGGCTTTCACAAGCCTTGTGAAGTCTAGAATCACAATTTACTCCCATTGAGTGAAGAAGCTCCCCTGTGCTCACACTGTCATCTTCAGCCCCAGGGTATTCAACAGAATTCCATTCCGTGCCTTAACAGGAGAACCCATCACCAACTTAAGATGAGAAGACACTTGATTCAAACAGAATGTTAAACACACGAGAATCTTAGAAACTTTTTTTTTTTTTCTGAGACAGGGTTTCTCTGTATAGCCCTGGCTGTCCTGGAACTCACTCTGTAGACCAAGTTGGCCTTGAATTTAGAAATCCGCCTGCCTCTGCCTCCCAAGGCTAGGATTAAAGGCGTGCGCTACCACTGCCTGCCCGGCAATCAAGTGCTTTCTGATCAGACTTGAGGCCCATTCCACAGGAGGGAATTCAGACCTATTGTTGTGAATCTAGTCAAACACTCGTAGTTGGGGAGGTCTCAGGTCCTAGTGGAGAAGTCACCAGAGTTTTTTTTCTAAGTGGATATGATGTGCTGCCAATTGCCTTCTGAATAACTATGCTTGAGCCCACAGATTAATGTTCCTGTTAACTTTGGTCAGAGAAGTTTTTTTTTTGTTTGTTTTTTTGTTTTTTGTTTTTTGTTTTTTGTTTCAGTAGTCAGCAGAGTTTGCATAGGCTCATAACTGGTCAAAAGAACTGAGACTAAATATTGAGTGGTCAGCCATCAGTGATCTATATGACCCGTTCCTAGGCTAAGGCAGCATTATGGAAGGACAGGTAAAAAGAATGTAAGAAACAAGGCAGCCTGGTGGTGGTAGAGCATGCTTTTAATCCCAGTACTTAGGAGGCAGAGGCAAAAGGAACTCTGTGAGTTCAAGGCTAGCTAGTCTGATCTACAAAGTGAGTTCAGGATGGCCAGTGCTACACAGAGAAACCCTATCTCAAAAAACAAAGCAATAACAACAAACTTTATTGAATTTTATGGTGCGTGCATGCACACATGAATGTGGCACAGTACATATGTGGAGCTCAGAGGGCAACTCAGAGTCAGTTCTCTCCTCCCATATGGGTCCAGGGACTGAACTAAAGTTGGGAGGGTTGGTGGCAAACATTGTATGGCTGCCAGGATGATTTTAAAAAAAAATTTTATGTGCTGGGCAGTGGTGCTGTATGCCTTTAATCCCAGCACTGGGAGGCAGAGGCAGGTGGATTTCTGAGTTCAAGGCCAGCCTGGTCTACAGAGTGAGTTCCAGGACAGCCAGGGCTATACAGAGAAATCCTGTCTCGAAAAACCAAAAAAAAAAAAAAATGTATATGAGTGTTTTGCTTGCATGTATGTCTGTGCAACATGTATGTGTCTTGTGCCCTCAGAGGTCAGAAGAGAGTGTTGGATCCCCTGGAGCTTTATAGGGATGCCTTCCTTCCTTCCTTCCTTCCTTTCTTTCTTCCTTCTTTCCTTTTTTCTTTCTTTTTTAATAAAAATAAGTGTTTGTGTATATATATGTGTATATATGATATACACACATATATCAGACAGACAGGACACATAGACACAGACACCACATAAAGCACTAGGAATTGAACCTGGTCCTCTGTTGAGCCATCTCCAGCTCCCTAGATTCAACCCTGGACACACACACACTCACTCACTCTCTCCCTCTCCCCTCTCCCCTCTCCCCTTTCATCTCCTCTTCCCTCTCCCCTCTCCTCCCTTCTCCCCTCTCCTCCCCTCTTCCCTCCTCTCCTCCCCTCTCTCCTCTTCTCCCCTCTCCCTTCTTCTCCCCTTTCCCCTCTTCCTCCTCCCCCCCTCTCTCGTTTCTCTCTATAGACCTGGCTAGTCTTGAACTTAGAGAGCCATGTGTTTCTGCCTTCCTTCCAAGAGTTAGGTTTAGAGACCACAACTGCCCATTCCTAGGTTGTCTTTTCTGTATTACACTGACTTGATTTGTACAAGTCCATGTCTTAGCAAGTGTAAAACATTTTTGCTGAGATACTATGCTATCCTCAACTTTCATAGCTCCCTCTTCTCATAACTACATTTTTTAAATGAAAAAAAAAAATGTGAGCTTTAGCCATGTGAATGGCTGTAACTGCACCCATTTCACTATGTAGAAATAACTATTCATTAGTACAGTTATTAAGGAACTGTTGCAACATTTACAGGTGCTGCTGTAACAAACACTGATGGGAATTAGTCTCATGTGAAGCCCATGTGCAAGGCTTCCTTTAACATAGATGGCAAGCTTCAGCACACTAGGCCAGTTTGTTTATAGAGAGGGGTGTAGTTCCCAGAATTCCAAACGTCACACAATCGCAGAAGGTATCTGAAGCTGGCAAAATCATGCCCTGTCAGACACAGGCAAATCATAAGTCAGCTGCCATGGACAGTTTGAAGCAGCCACATATCCCACACCTGGGATTAAAATGAAAACATATTTTTGTGTTTTTTAAAGGAAACAGAGTTTGCACTACTGAGGTTGGCCTCCACTCCACTCTCACAGCACTCTCACTGGTTCCAGTTCCCTATGTGCCCCTCACCAACAGTGTGTGCCAATGATCAGTCCTTGCCAAATGGGCAAGAATGAAAAGTGGGGGCTGCCACCCTTACTTCTACTTCTCTGCTAATAAAGTCTTTTCTTGTTATTGATCATTTATTCATTTTCTTTCTCGTATTTTCTGTGGTTTTTGTTTTGTTTCGTTTGTTTTTTAAAGAAAGGGTCTCGGGGCTGGTGAGATGGCTCAGCAGGTAAGAGTACCGTCTGCTCTTCTGAAGGTCATGAGTTCAAATCCCAGCAACCACATGGTGGCTCACAACCATCCCTAATGAGATCTGACGCCCTCCTCTGGTGCGTCTGAAGATAGCTACACTGTACTTATGTATAATAATAAATAAGTCTAAAAAAAAATAAAAAAAAAAATAAAGGGTCTCCTACGTAGCCCTTAATTAAACTTGCTATGTAGACCACGCTGGCCTGGAACTTGGAGATCTGTCTGCTTATGCCACTGGGCACTGAGAAGGCCATCACACCCAGCTATCATTTTTTTGTTGTTGTTGTTTTGTTAAAGAAATTTTAGTACTCTAGAGATAAATGTGTTAATTCTCTGTTTAAAGTAGCAACTTTCCCACTCGCTGGAGTTTTGTTTTGTTTTACTGTCTAAGGATGTTCTGTCTCCATTGTCTGTCTGCGCACCATTTTCCTGCAGTGCTGCCGAAGCTGGTAATGACAGACCCTCTGACAGGAGTTACAGACCATTGGGCGCTACGATGCTGATGCTGGGACTAGAATGCCACTCCTCTGCAAGAGCAGCCAGTGCTCTTAACAGCTAGGCCCATAGAGAACCATAAATTTTTTTAAATTAATTAATTAATTAATTTTATGTATGTAAGTACACTGTGGTTGTCTTCAGACACACCAGAAGAGGGCATCAGATCCCATTACCGATGGTTGTGAGCCATCATGTGGTTAATGGGAATTCAACTCAGGACCTCTGGAAGGGCAGTCAGTGCTCTTAACCGCTGAAGCCATCTCTCCAGCCCCACCCACAATTCTTGACACATACTTAGTATTCCTAATCAGGAAGAGCCCAATCCCTCTGTCCTTTTACCATAGTCCAGTCCTTCTTTTAAGGGTGCGGTGCCTTCTCAGGGACTGGGACTCTCAGTGGCTGTCTCTGAGCATGAGCAGGCCTGCTTCCAGACTCCTCACCAGTTACACTGGCTTGTTTCCCACCCTTTTATCAGCAATGTCTTAATTACAACTTTCAAACCACCTGTGGTATAGTTAAACAAGTTCTTCTGCTCTGGGTTTTATGATGTGCTGGCAGCTCTCAGTCTTTGGCTGTCCTGGGTAAGTTTTACAATTATATCAGATCCCATACAAACTGTCAGGGTTTACTGACATGCCTGCAAGACGCGGACACCTTTCTGACAGTTCCTATTGAAGAGGGGAAGGAAGACAAGGAGGGAGTCCCCATCTTCTTGCTGGTCCCTTGACATATGCATGGTATTTCAGTGGATTTTAGCATGGATCCCTTCTTCAGATGCGTGTTTCCTTCCATTTCTATTTAAAAGTGTTTTCTCCCCATTTAATCAGGAATAGATTTTGAACTAAAACTGTTTTCTGTAGTGAATAATATAAATGTGCCCTAAAGCCTCTTTTTCCCCCTCCCTCCATTTCTTCCTCTCTTGGGATAGGGTCTTTTGTAGCCCAGGTTGGCCTCATAGTGGCCAAGGACGACCTTGAACTTCGGATTCTTCTACCTTCACCTCCCGATTGCTTGGATTATGATATATACCCCAGTGTTGAGCATCCAATCACCAAGGCCTTGTGTGTGCTAAGCAAGCACTCCCTGAGTTAGACCCCTAGTCCTGGACTGTCTGTCTGTCTTTCAGTATTTCCTTAATATGCATCACCTTGATCCTTAGAGTGTTACAGGCCACTATCATTACAGCCTTCACCTGATAACTTTTTCACCTTTAGAATCAAGTCACTTATTTTGGGGCAGGAACACCAGGGAAATAATGATATAAGGCTGTTCTTGTTGCACCTGCCCAATGTTGTATCATTTATTCAGTGTTATATAATATAAAATATTAATTTTATTTATGTGTATGTCTGTTGTGCTCACATGCATGATGATGCCCTTAGAAGCCAAAGAGGGGGTCATGATCTTCTGCAAGAGCAGGGGACATACTTAACCAGTGAGCATCTCTTGAGCCCTTAGTTTACCCTATTCTAAGCATGCTCACTTTGATAAAGTTACAGAGGGCTTCTAAATATTCTCTTTGCACAAATCACCCTTTCTTCCTTTTGTTATTAATATGTCTCTTAGGAGGAGACAGTCTAAAACTAAGAAAACACACTATTTCACTTTATTGTCATCAATGATTCTTTTAGTGGTGGGGTCAGGGGTGGGCAAGAAGGGGGCTGTTCAGACAGGGAGGGCTTGGTATGTTCATGATGGCAAAAGGCTTGCTTTTTAGGCAAGGATGAACTTGACCTCCTGAACTTCCTGCCTCTGCCTCCGAACCTCTGAGTTTATAGACACTCACCACCATATCTGCCACATCTGATTTTTGTTTGAAAATTTTTTATGATTACACTTTGCTGATTCAGTGGCTGAGGAGAGTCACGTAATGTCCATAGGATGTGTAGAGGTCAGAGGACAGCATGGAGAAGGCGGCTCTCTCTTCCCACCATGTGGGCAACATGTGGGTTGCAGGGCTCAAGCTCAGGTTGACAGGTTTTGTGTGACAGGTGCCTTAACTGAGCCATTTGAAAGGCCCTGACTCATCTATTAGTATGTCATTTGGTGATGATGTTCCTTTCCGGACACTCCTTCTATAGTAACCGGAATCATTCTATAGTAGAGCTGCACATTCCTCTTTGCTTACTACTTTTCAGTTTTATAAAAGCAAACTATAAGACATGAAATATGTATTGTTTTTATGTGTCTAGGGACTGAACGGTCATCTTCACATGTGTATAGATTCATAGATACTCATCACTGTGTGCATGTGCGCATGCCTGTGTGTGCCTGCGTGTGTGTATTCATAGATACTCTTAAGCAGGATCCAGTCTAATCCATTCTTGTAACTGTAATTGTTTTAGTGCCCAGATTTGGCTACTAGAAGCTTCTTCCAGTTGGCTTCTGTGTCCTTTTAATATGCCTGCATAATTTATTTAGTTATTCATGCTTTCTGGCACAAAACTTTTCTACATCTAATATAAGCATGACTTCATTCCACAGTATATTTGCCCAACCCTTTCTTAGAATATACATGCAATTTCAGAATTAACAGCATGTGCTGATGTAGAACAAGTGTACAAGCTAGCACGCAATAATGGCACACTATTCTTTCTGTCTTTAGCCTTATAGTATACAGGCAAAATTCCCTTTCCCAAACTCAGATTAGTCTCTTTTGGAGCAGCTGAATAGCTCAGTGGGAAAAAGCACCGCCAAGCCTGATGATTTGAGTTCAATCCCCAGGACCCAAATATGGTGGAAGGAAAACTGACTCCCTCAGGTTGTCCTCTGTACAAATGTATGTTGTGACATGGACACGCCCACAACACATACACAGGTGCACACACAAAATAAAATGTTGTCCTCTGGGTTCAATTCCCATTACAGACATGCAGTTCACAGCTCTCTGTAAATTCAGTTCCAGGGATCTGACATCCTCACACAGACAAAGAGCTGTGTATTTAATTTTTTTTCACATTTTTAACTTTAATGTTGTGTCTATGTAAATAGAGGCCCGGGCCAGCTTACATGCATACATGCAGACAAGGCATCAATGCACAGAGATTAAGAATAAAATCATGGCCGGGCGGTGGTGGCACACGCCTTTAGTCCCAGCACTTGGGAGGCAGAGGCAGGCAGATTTCTGAGTTCAAGGCCAGCCTGGTCTACAGAGTGAGTTCCAGGACAGCCAAGGCTACACAGAGAAACCCTGCCTCGAAAAACAAACAAACAAACAAACAAACAAATCATTTTAAAAGGGGCGGGGGGCTGGATGATGGCTCAAAGGTTTAGAGGTCCTGAGTTCAATTCCCAGCAAACACATGGTGGCTCACAACCATCTGTAATGGGATCTGATGCCATTACATCAGATCTGGTGTGTCTGGAAACAGTGACGGTGTACCCATATACAATTGGTCTTTTTCTTCTAAGCATGGTTATTTTAGTCAACAATGTGGTAAATTTGTTAGTATTCTGCAGAGAGTTTATACCAACCACATCAATACACATGCCTGGTACAAATCAGTTCATCAGGAGAACAGTCTTTGTGTGTTGTGTGTCTACTGTACATGTGTATTCAGAGGGCCATGGCTGGGTGTCTTCCTCTTATCATTCATTCTCCACCCCATTCTCTGAAATATAATCTCCTTAGGTCCTATATCCACACTTTTTAAAAATGACAGTTACGCTCTGTAAGTGGCCATCAAGTTGTGACACCTGCACACCACCTCTGGCTGTTAGGAAGATGAAGAAATTTCAAAACCCCACTCGTAACAGCCATCATCAAAGGGGCAAGCAATCGCAAGTGCCGCTGAGGAAGCAGGGACACGGAGAAAGGCTTCTCAGAAGAACCTAACTTGAATGGATTTGTCATCAGAATCTGCAATAAGGGAAATGTTAATACGAAGAGCAAAATGATTCCATATATGAGTCTGAAGATGCAGAGAGGAATACATAAAAAGGGAAATGTCAACCATGTAAGACACCAGTAATGCAGGCTTGACACAAACCTACATAAGGAAGATGCACAGCACCGTTAGCACACGGGGCGGGGGGAGAAGTGGGGAAAGCATTCTGAGCTCTGTCACTGAGCCCCAAGAATAAAGCGAGCTAGACTAGGCCCTGGTAAGTCAGACACACACGAAGAGGTGCAGCTCAACAAGAAACTATAGCAAATTCTACGTACCTAATACGGAAAGCCTTGACGATGCTTTAAAAGAACTGGCCAGCAGGATGGATCAATGGATAAAGCCTAAGCCTAATGACCCGAGTTCAATCCCCAGGAGCCACACTGGGGGAGGAGATGACCAACTCCCAAAAGCTGGCCCGGGCCTCTATTTACATAGACACAACATTAAAGTTAAAAATGTGAAAAAAAATTAAAGAAACAGACAAACCCACAATTATATCTGGATTTAGATACTTTGTGGGTTCTTCTTTTTCCATTCTTTATTCCCCTGATTTCATCCCTTATCACTAGATGAAAGAGAAAGAATACAGGAGAGAGGGAGAGAGGAGAGAAGGGGAAAAAAGGGGGAAAGGGGGAGAGTAGGAGAGGGAGAAGGAGAAGGGCAGATTGATTCCTGAATCTAATTTCTTTCTTCTTGTTTCTTTGAGTATGTCTACTAACAAGTTGCAACTTGAATGACCAACAACCTCCAATACTGCCTCTGGGGCCCTAGCATTTATGTACCCTACCCTCTGAATGGTTCCTAGAATCCCTATGTCACACAATCGCAGAAATAATCGGCAGCTGACTATCTGCTAGAGCACGAGGCAAATCATAGTCAGTTGCTGTGGACGGTCTAAAGCAGCCCACATCCCTACACCTGGGATTAAAACGAAAGCAGATTCTTATAGTACTGTGTTCAAAGAAACCAAAATTCCAGAGCTCTCATTACAAATCACACTTGGAAATTTTAACAATTACCCCTCAAAACTATTAGACTATGCAAATGTCAAATCATCACAAAAGGATAAGCAGACCTGAAGAAGGTAAGTCCACTCTTGACCTAAGGGATACTGCACCCAGCAACTACAGAAAGCATGTGGTTTTCAAGTTTAAACACTTACTGTATGCTGCTTTTTAAATCAAATTAAATACATTTTAAAGGAGCAAAATACTACTGAGCAGAGTCTCTGACCATCCTCTAATTACACTGTCAACTTCAAATGCGCCTGTGTGGCTGCAAGTTAAGAAATGTGCATCTATAAATAACACACAGTGTAGAGAAGTCACTGGAGTAGAAACTACAAAATATTCTCACCAACAAAGAAAAGAACATATATTAAACTTATCTGATAAAGCTAAAGTTGTTCCTAGAGGCAAATTTGTGGCATCACCATGCTTCTTATTAACAGAAATACACATCAGCCGTTATTCAATGGACTATGGTAGAAATAAGGAGAATTAGTTATGTGTGGTGGTGAGTACCTTTGATTTCAGGAGTTAGGGTCACCAGTTTGAGGCCAACCTGGTGTTGTGGGTTGCTCTGGTGCTGTTTGTATTCTGATGTTAATTCTGCTTCCTCAAGAGGAGTTGCCCCTAGGAGGAGTGGATTACTCAGATGATCTCACCTGAACCTCTTCCCCATTCTAACTGGTCAAATAAAGGATAGCGCCTGTGATTGAGCAGTGGAAGGGAAAGGTGGGGCTAGAGGTTTTAGAGAAGGGAGGAAGGGAAAAGAGACAGAGGAAGAGGAGGAGGAGGGAAGATGGAGCAGAACCACATGGCCTAGAGAAGCTGCAAATAACAGGGAATCTCAGCTGCAGAACAGATTAGTGTACTAGAAGATCCGCCCTGGCTAGGCGTATGGGTCGTAAATGTAATAACTGAGTTGTGTGGTTTTTGCATAGACTTATTGGGGTTGGAGATTTACTACAACAACCTGGGCTACACACGGAATTAAAAGCCAGTCTAGGCTATAAAAGACTGTGTATGGTGGGAGAGAGGGTATTAAACAGAGTAGAAGAAAATAATAAAAGTAGGGCACATATTAAGGTATAGAGAACAGTAGAGACAATCACTATTCAAAAAGTGACAAAGAAAAATTAGAAAACTTACAAATTACAAGATTCTGGGATTTTGTTTTGGTTGGGTTTTTGTTTGTTTTGTTTTGTTTTGAAACATGGTTTCTCTATGCAGCCCTGGCTGTCCTGGAACTCACTCTGTAAACCAAGTTGGCCTCGAATTTATAGAGATCTGTCTGCCTCTGCCTCCCAAGAGCTGGGATTAAAGGTGTGCCCCAACCTGCCTAGCTCTGCTCCCTTCTTGGTATAATTCACACTCCCCTCAGAAGCTCCAGCACATGCAGAAAGCAGCAGAGCTGTACTAGCCACATGGCTCCTGATATCCAAATATTATTACACAGCATCACTGAATTTTAGAAGTTTATGTGATATTAGCACAAGCTTTAGAAAAGCTTTGGGATAGTTAAAAAGTCCATGAATGTGTGTTTAAAATCAAAAGAAAAGGAGGAAAAAGCAGCAGACACTTCAGGGTCCAGACATAACCTGCTCTGGTGGATGGGCGCTTCACCATCAAAACAACCTACAAAGGGCAGGCGAGGAAGCTGAGCAGTTAAAACACCGGCTGCTCTTCCAGACGACCCAGCACCCACATGGCTGCTCACTCCAGCTCCAGGGGACCTGAGGCCCTCTTCTGGGCACCCTCTTCTGGGCTTCCATGGGCACCAGGCATGCATGTGGTACACACATGTATGTTCAGGCAAAATATCCATACACAGAAAACAAAAATTCTTTAGGAAAAGAAAGTAAAAGGAATGGATGAAAGAAAACAAGGGGAAGGGGAAGGTTTGAGGGAGGAGAGGGGAAGGAAGGAGATAGAGGGAGGGGGAGGAAGGAAGGTCAGGGAAGGTCAGAGAAGGGGATGGGGCAGGGAAAATGGGAAGAAGTGGCTGGCAGAGAGAGACACACGGGAGGAGGTAGGGAGGAGCTTTCAGAGAGGGAATCTATTTCACTGATGGGTTTTTAGCATGGAAATGAGATGAAACCAGTTACACAAATTTTTTTTTTTCTTTTCTTTTTTTTTTTTTTTTTTGTTTTTTTCAAGACAGGGTTTCTCTGTGTAGCCTTGGCTGTCCTGGAACTCACTCTGTAGACCAGGCTGGCCTCAAACTCAGAAATCTGCCTGCCTCTGCCTCCCAAGTGCTGGGACTAAAGACGTGCGCCACCACTGCCTAGCTTACACAAAATTTTCAGTTCATTGTTTTTAAAAGATTTATGTTCACTTTTGATTTTATGTCTGTATGTGCAAGTACAGAAAGGTGCGCTTGGAGGCCAGAGCGGGCAAGCGACTTGCTGTGGGCGGGTGCCAGAAAACAGCCTTGTCCTTTGCAGGCCCAATGTGTGCAGACTACCTGAGCTGCTGCTTCTCTCCAGACCCTGATTGACTGATTTTTTTTTAAAGGGGCACTTTATTTAATACTACGAATTGAATCTAGAGACTCCCACATGCTAGGCAAGCACTCTACCACTGAGGTATACTCCCAACCCAAAGGAATATTTTCAATATCAGCTGAACTCTGCAACTGGGTGTGGTAGCACTTACCAGAAATTGTAGCACTTGGGAGGCTGAGGCAGGGGGAGCATAAGTTTCAGGATAGCCTGGGCTACATAGTGATACCTTGTCTCAAATATTATCAACAATTTGGCTATTTTGTGTTGTGGTTGCAGTAACTCAAGATGAGAGAGTCCTTTGTCATCTCACAGGTCAGTGGCAATTTCTTGCCACTCTTTGGCTCTTGGCTGGGCAAAGGGCAGCTATGGCTTTTGTCCTTGTGGCTTCTTTGTTCAGGACCCAAACTGAAAGAGCAACCTCTATCTGGGACTTGCTTTTCTCCAGTTCTGCTATCAAAAGACAAAGAGCAAGAAGTGGGACAAAGACACTATGATGCTTCACAATTGCTGTTCACATGAAGTACATGTTGACCCATCCACCTTCCACTGCCTGGGCAAGTCAATAGGACAGCTCTCAGCCTGGTGGGAGGTATGTCTCTGCTAATCACATAATACTAGGCAAGCATATACAATCTCTTTGGAGGGAGGAGTGAATATCTGTGGCTATCAGTATGGAACCACTACCCAGCCAGCTTTGGTGAGTCAGCCTAACCTTGATATAACGTTGTTAAGGTTGCTTTACAAGCAAAGAACTTATGCTCTTGGCCCACTTCTCACATGGATACAGATGCTCTCAAGTGGGATCAAGTTCATACCAGCAAATTGTCAAACACAGGGGAAGCATGTTTGTTTGTTTGTTTGTTTTTTGAGACAGGGTTTTTCTGTGTAGCCTTGGCTGTCCTGGAACTTACTTTGTAGACCAGGCTGGTCTTGAAATCATTGAGATCCACCTGCCTCTGCCTCCTGAGTGCTAGAATTAAAGGATTTTTTTTTAAAGAAATAATATCTAAAAACTTTGGGGGAGGGAGGGTCTCTATGCATGTAGCCCTGGCTGGCCTGGAACTATGCAGACCAGATTGGCCTCAAACTCAGAGAGATCTGCCTACTTCTGCTTCCCAATTGATGGGATCAAAGGTGTGGGCTGCCATGCCTGGCCTAAGAAATATTCTTAATTAAGTTAGTTTGCCTAGGGTAGGGGAGTATATTTATGCCCTAGCACACAAGCAGAGATCAGAGAACCACCTGCAGGAGCCAGGCTTCTCTCCACCGTGTGCTTTCTGGGAACTGAAATGAGGCCTCATTTACTGGCAAAGAGTTAGTTATTAGACACCTTTGCGTTTTTAACATCACGTTTTGTGTACAGAGGTCCTCAGGTCTGTGGCATCTGCAGCGACAGTCCCCTCATCTCACACACGCTGTATCTCTTACCTTTCTTTTTCTTCTTTTAGTATTTATTTTGCATATATATGTATATGTATATACTTCTTGTGTGTGTGTGCGCGCGTGCGCGCACACATGCTGCATGTGTGCCTCAGGCCCACAGAGTCCAGACGAGGGCACTGGATCTTGGACTTACAGAAGGTTGTGAGCTACTATGGGGGAGCTGGGAATCAAACTTGGGTTCTCTGGAAGCGTATCCAGTGTTCTTAAGCAGTAAACCATTTTCCTGTCTCCCTCCCCACTTATTTCTTAAATTACATGTATTTATTTTGTATGCAGGTGAGCATGTGCTCAGATGTGTTCTGAGGGCAACCTATCATGTGGGTGCCAAGGCTTGAACAGATTGTCAGGCTGGACAAAAAAGCCTTCACCTAGTGAGCCATCTGGCTGGCTCACTCTCTTCCACTTCAACTTATTAATTCCTTTAAAAGCAGATGTATGGTAGCAATCCTTGGAAATGTATTGAGATTTGCTTTATGGTTCCATATATACTTGTCTCAGTTAAAGGATTCTGTCACTGTGATAAACACCATTTCCAAAAGCAACTTGAGGAGGAAAGGGTTTATTCTGCTTACACATCAGGTAACAGTCCATCCTGAGGGAAGCTAGACCAGGAACATGGAGGCAGCAGTGAATGCAGAGACCATGAAAGATTGCTTACTGGCTCACTTACGGGCTTGTTCTTCCGAGCTTGTTCAGTCTGCTTTCTTAAAGCACTAGGACCCCAAACCCAGAGGTTTCTCCATGCACACACAATGAGCTGGGCCCTACCACATCAACCATCAATCAAATAAATGTCCCACAGACTTGTCCACAGGCCAATCTGGTGGGGCCTTTTTCTCAACTGAGATTCCCTCTTCCAGAATGACTTTAGCCGGTATCAACTTGGTATAAAATTAGCCAGCACAATGGGCCATGTAGTAAATATTATATTTGTACTTTTAAAAAAATGTGTGTAGTCCTTGGGGCTGGAGAGAAGTCTCAGCAGATAAGAGCACTTGCTGTTCTTGCAGACGACTGGGGTTCTACTCCCAGCATCCACATGAGAGGCTCTCTAGCATCAGCTCCAGGGAATCGGATGCCTTCTTCTGGCTCCTGTGGGCACTCACATGCACAAGTACATGTACACAGATGCACAGAGTGCATATAAATAACTCACATGCACAAGTACATGTACATAGATGCACAGAATGCATATAAATAACTCACATGCACAAGGACACGTACACAGAAGCACAGAGTGCATATAAATAAAAGTTTAGAAATAAATATTTTCGGCTTTCTTGTGTGTAGTATTCTAGCAGCATCTGTAACTCAGGCTGGCTGGTGTTATTCAGGTCACATATGTCCCTACTAACTTTCCTTTACCCATCTCATCATTTACTTGAGAGTGTTGAAAGTAGTGGTGTGGCCTGCAGTCCTAGCTGCCTGGGAGGCTGAGGCAGGAGCATAATTTCAAAGTCTGTCTAGGCGATAAGTGAGTTCAAGGACAACTTTGGCACTTAATGAGATTCTGTTTCAAATGAAAAGTAAAAAAGAGTCCCGAGTTATCCCTGCATGGCAGAGCACTGGCATGAATGGGTTATCCCTGTGTGGCAGAGCACTGGCATGAATGGGTTATCCCTGTGTGTGGCAGAGCACTGGCATGGATGGGTTATCCCTGTGTGTGGCAGAGCACTGGCATGGATGGGTTATCCCTGTGTGGCAGAGCACTGGCATGAATGGGTTATCCCTGTGTGTGGCAGAGCACTGGCATGGATGGGTTATCCCTGTGTGGCAGAGCACTGGCATGAACGGGGCTGGGGCTTCAATTGTGGAACCACAGAAAACGACTGAAGTGTCTGCTATATTACGAGTTTGTCTACCAGCTGTTGCTTTATCACCCTAAGGCTCCTTTGTATAGTGCACCTAACCATCACAGAATCTCTGTCCTGTATCCTGCGTCCAGACTTGCCTCTGTCTGATAAGACACTTCAGTTCTCTCCCGATGACTGACTGCATGCTTCTTCTCCTTTCCTCTCCTGTAGAGTTGTCCAGGTTTCCAACTAGAAAACTTTCAGTTTTGTAACTGGAGTATCTGAACCATTTATATATGTAAGTGGCATTTATATATGTAAGTGGCTCCTGCAACTTTCTTTTTGTTCTTTTCTAAGACAAGGTCTCACTAAGTAGCTTTGCCTGCCCTGGAACTATGTGGATCAGTCTGGCCTCAACTGGCTGCTTCTGCCTCCTGAGTGATGGGATTAAAGGCATGCACACTAAGCCTGCCTCTCTACTTTTTCAAGGTTATTCCATGTTGTAGCAAACATCAGAACTTAATTCCTTAAAATGTTATTGTCATTATGGGTGCATGCATGCACACATGTATGATGTAGAGGGGTGGTGCATGTAGCACACAGTATATATCTGGAGACCTGAGGACAACTGTAGAGTTGATTCTTTCCCTTTGGGGTTGACACTCAGGTCCCAGGCTTGTATAGCATCTTTATCCATTGAGCTGTCTTGCCAGTCCCCCTCTTCCTTTTTATGAACAAATATTACTCTGTTCCATGGACATGACAGTTTCGCTCATGTTTCTTCATAGACGATTGCTTTCACTTCTACTGGACATACACAGGAGCAGAACTTCTGTGCAACCAGTTGAAGACTGACCAGCCTTTTCTTTTCCCATCACTCTCTGCCCTGCCTGCAGTGTCTATGAAGATTCTAATTTCTCCAGGGTCTAACTGGTGTTTGTTATTAATGGATCTTCTGTCTATCCTAGGGACAGTGAAGTTGTATCTAATTTGAAGTTTGATGAGAACTAAAAACTTTTGAATTATTAAAGATTCTAGCCACCTGTACATCTTCCTCAGAGAATGCTCTACTCAAATCCTGTCTTAATTAGTATGGGCTTCCACAAGCAAATGTCATTGCAGAATCCCTCAGCAGACATTTATTTTCTCATAACTCTAGAGGCTGCAAATCCAAGTTCACAGAGTCAGCCCGGACAGGGGCTGCTGACAGCGCTCCTGGCTTGCAGATGTTCACCGTTCACTGCAAATGGCCCTGTCTCACCGCATGCTCAGCTGTTTTCTACTGTTAATCTACACCCTGAGTCTCCAGTGTCTCCTCTTCCAAGGATGCCGACCCTATCAGATCAAGGTCCATCCTTACAACTTCAGTTAGTCTTAATTACTTTAGCAAAAACCTGTCTCCAAAACTAGTACACGTGTGGCATTAGGGTGTCAACAAGTCTGACAAAGGTGGGTGTGGTGGGTTACAACTCGGCCCATACAAATTCCTTTGCTCATTTTAAAAAGTGGGTAAATTTTCTGAGTTAGAACACACCTTGAGAAAGAAAAGATCTAATTCAGCTAATACTTCTTGATAATAGACCATCATTAGGGAAGTCAGAGCAAGCACCCTAGAGCAGGAGCCAGGAGCAGGAATTGTGGAGGAAGGCAGCTTACTGGCATGTTCATATTCAGCTTTCTTAGCCCAAGGTCCAATGGCCAAGGAATGGTGCCACCTATAACGGGTTAGTTAGGCCCCACATCAATCATCAATCAAGACAGTTTCTCACAAATGTAGCCATAGGCCAATCTGACCTAGGGAATCCCTCTTGAAAATAAAACCTAGCTAACATGGTAATCACATGGAGTTGTAGACTTCTTCACACAGGGCCCTTCTTATCCTCAAGGGACTATTGTCTGCCTCCCTGAGACAAATCTAGAGACAGTACAGCTCTCACTTGCCATTGTGCCATTCACGACTTACCCACAGCCCATCCCCCATGCACATTTTCTCCAATCCCATACACTCAGAGCACTTCCCATTGCTTCAACCACACCAGCATCAGTCAGGAGACAATGCAGAAGAGCCCCTTCAATCCAAGACCTCCACTTGACTCACGTCAGCCAATTCTAGCCAACGTAATAACACACTTCTGTATTCCCAGCACTCACAAGGCTGACACTGGAGGATGGAGAGTTCAAGGTCAATGTGGACTGTGTATTCCTCCAAACCAGCACAGCAATAGCAATACCTAAACAAAACCCAACTCCCACCCTACACTTCTTGTCTCTCCTGTTCCTTCCCAAGATGCCCACAGCAGCTTTCCCTTCATGCACCAGCCCCCCCTGGTAAGTCCTGGTGCTTCACCACATGCCTCCTTGTGGATGGCACATTCCTTTCACTCATCCAAATATCACTGAGGGCCAATACTGCTCATCTTCTGAAGTCAGGCACACTCACAGTGACATGGTCACTGATGAGTATCTCTGTATCTTGTGACTTAATATTTTAATTCTTAGCAATTTGAATATCTCCAGGTATAGGACTTACAGTCTTCCTCACATTTGAAAACAATTCAGCTACTATTTCTTCTACCCCTTCTCTTCCTTCTGGAGTACAAGAGCATGTTCCCTTAATATTGTCCCAATTTCACATTTCCTGTTTTGTTATTTTTTGTTTAATTTCATTTTGATCCTTATCACCCAATTCAGGTACTTTCTACTGCAGCTTTAAGGAGATATATCATTTCTTCTTTTAAGTCTAGACAGTTCCATTTGGACCGTGGGGTATTCATGGGAGTATCAGACCAGGGTATCATGCATGCAAGACAAGCATAGTCTTTGATTCTTTGGTTGGCTTTGTAAATTCCTCCCTCAGCATAGCTTGTCAACTTGACTGTACAAAAAGCCACATGGCAAGAAGGGGACTTGCCACAGAAGACATCTGTCCAAGGGACTGCAGTAAGACAGTGAGAAAGGAGCCAGTGGCAGCTGGAAGGCCTGCTGCAATGCAGATTGGACCCACATGAGAGGGGAAAGACTCCGAAGGAGGAGAACCTTCTGGTCCCTGAGGAGCCAGTCAGAGATGAATGCAGGAAGTGCAGCCTCCATGAAAATGCAGCACTGAACTGCAGGGTGCAGCAGCAAGGCTGTCAGGAAACAACTTCTCCCCAAATCTAAGAGGTACATTTTGGAGGCTCCCAAATATCTGCCAAAATACATCTACTCCATTTGGAGAGGGCCATTTCCACAGTTCCCACTACTCCTTCTTCCTGGGGAGAACTCAGGAAAGAGACAGCTGATCTCAGGCCAGCAGCTCAGACCCCAGCTGTCTCATGGCCCACTGAACTAACTCAACTGTGTCTTTACAAGCTTTCAGGGCAAATATGATGGTGCAGAAACCTGTTTCGAAGTCGTCCGACCCTTGTGGCGAGAGTATCTTCCCCGTTGGAGGCTGCCTCAGGTGTCCATTCACAGTTAACGGAAGTGTGAGGTAACAGCAAGAGGCACTGACATGGCTACTTTTTGTTCAGCACATACACCACTCTGTCCTCTTCGTGTCACAGGAATGAAGCAGAAACGTAAGGGTTCTTAGGAGAGTCAGTTGTGTTAGATGGTGTTTTGCTGGGGCAAACCCATGAAGGAGTATTTTCCTAAGTGGTCTAAGTCAGACTCGTGAAGGAACGTTTCACTGAGGCAGACATAGGTGAAAGGATCTTCTGCCAAAGCAAGCATGTCAAAGGATATGTGATGGATTCTTTGCTAAGGACACACATGTATTGGTCTGCCTTACACTGTGTAGTTGAGCTGCATTTCTTGGGATTCCATAGAGAGAAACACACCAAAAACTTTATTGGTGTGCTGAAGGTTGTTTTTGTTGTTGTTGTTGCTTTCAAGGACTTGGGCTGGTTGGCAGAGTGATGTCAGCTGAGACATGCTGAGGCAAGCAAGACAGTACTAAGGCAAGACCTGTAGAGGACACGTGACATTTGGAGGGAGTATGAATAGAACTCACTAAACAGTGATGGAGACTGAGCTAGGCTTGCTTATAGAGCAAGCTGTGGAATGCTGTGGGTCTCGAGCCTTTGCTGATCTCTGTTTCCCTGGTCCCTCCTGCTGTTGATTCATGCTGAGGCTGAGGCGTGGCTGTCTCTGCTGGGTAGTGCTACCACTGCTGATTCATGTTTGCTATCCTGACTCTACTGAACTCTACCGAACTGGACTTCTGAAGTGTTTGCGAGTGGATCGAGCTGCCACTGCTGACCTGTGAACTGAACTGCCAATTTCCAGACAACAGACAGGAGCTGCTCCAGAGAACTTTCTAAACAGGTCCACTTCCTCCATATCCTTTCTTTCCCACTACCTCTGGTGGGTGGTAGGCTAAAAGGGAGGCTAGAGCATTTAAGAACCATCATTAAAAATAGACTTTGAAAAAATTAAAAGGTACACAGTAGTCCTGCCCGGTCCTGCTGACCATAGCAGCCTGCTCTTATTCTGTCAGAATGGTGACTTTCTTCCTGTCTGCTAGTCTCTGGACACAAGAAATGCCTTGGCAGTTGTAACTTTTAACTGGGACTCTTGCTATGACTTGACAGGAGCGTGCCTTTTTTTTTTGAGATGAGGAATTCCATGTTTCCAAAGCTCAAGATTATAGGAATGGGAACACAACACACTCTAAGTGCAGTGTGAGCCCCTATGTTAGAGCGATGGTCACTAGAACTACTTCTGGTCCCATGCCTTGACTCCCAGACTCAAGAATCTTGTCTGTTAGATAAGTACTCTAAAAGGTCCTTGACTTAGTGTACAACCCGATCATCCTTGCATTTCCTCTGATGTATAAAGGCTGGCCAAGCATCCTACAAGGCTGGATGTCTTAGGATGGGACTCTCTGTAATAGTACCAGTAGATCCCATGATCAAGAGCCACTCCCCATCTCCTACACTGTGAAGAGGCCCAGTGTTGTGAGGTATGCAATTCCACATCTAGGGATTAATTATAACCCCCAGGCAAGAATTTACATGCAGTAGACACGGCTACACACAGGCTCTATACTATTACTGTGAGTATGAAATCCAAGTTCCCCCAGGACAGAGGAGGCTAATGTGCAGGACTTGGTTGGTCTTCTCTGGGGAAGCATCAGTCTCTATTGCCATGGTTTTCAAAGCTTACACTACTATTTGGCAGGGCTTCCTTAGTGGACATGGTGAGTGGGTACTGTCTTCTGCAGCCTCATAGAGTGCAGTTCTCTTTGGGCATTTTTTCTAGTATGTCTGCTCAGACTCTTTACGCCATCCTCTGTCATTATAAATGCAGTACAGGCCTTCCCCTTTCCCTGAGTGTTGAGATCCTTTTCCAAGTTTCTTAAAGCCATCTTAGTGGTAAATCTGCCTTATCATCTACATCTTGAGAAAATGTGTTAAGAATCAACTAATTGTCTTTATCTAGGGGTACATTCTCAGCTCTGACTAAACACCCTAAAAACTAATTCCAAGGGTTCTTTCTTCCCTGCCTCCTGCCACATGCAAGCTACATCTCTGGATTCCTTTGCTGTCTCTTCTTTCCTCATCAGGCCTGGGATGTTTTCACTCGAGCTACACTTAGATTCAACCCAAGTCCTTGACATAGCATAGCAGTAAGAAGTCTGGGCAACCGCTGAAGCAAAGAAAACTGGGCCCCTTCAAAAGTCCACAGGAACCGAGAGCTGCTACACCAGCATCCTTGCGCACATCCACCCAGATGGTCCCATTCTGTGTTTCTAAGTTCTGGGTTTTCCCTCCTCTGGTGTGCTGGGCATTCAGAGCCTCTAAAGTTCTACAACTCTAACAATTACCACCCCACCCAACACTACCCAGCTGAGTCTGTTGTTCTGCTGAGATTCCATAAGACCCCACGGCCACTGGCTTTGGCATCCAGGCTCAGATCCTTTGAGTCTGAAGCTGGAGAGATGACTTGACACTTAAGGAAGCTTGCTACTCCTGGCAGGGACCCTGAATTCAGTTCCCAGCAGCCATGTTGGATAGCTTAAAACCATCTCTAACTCCAGATCACGGGCATCTGACACCCTCTTCAGGCTTCCAATGACACCTGCATGCAAGACCCACACACATAAATCTTCAAAAGAGCTTTCAGTCTCTTGTCCCTCAGCAAGGGTCAGCATAACTCAGTGAGCTTCAGCTCTGTCTCTGTGGGTCTTCTCTCTTTCTCCTCTCAGTCTTTCACAGGCCTCCTGATCACACCCAACACAGAATTCCTCTCTAACACGACACCCTTCAGTCATCATCTATGAAATACTTTGTTAAGCTCCAGTTTGTGCCAGGATCTATTTATGGCTCATGTGACAATCAGAATGATGTTCATTCTGCCTACCACAAGGTATGCCAGCCAGTCTCAGATCCCAGCTTAACATTTATGTTTCTTGGCACCATTGTATTGGCCTCCATAGTCTGATAAACAGATCCAAAGTGAGAACCTGCAATTCGGGAGATTTGCCAAGGAAATCTGTAGGAAACCAAGGAAAGCTGTAGGGAAAACTGGGAAAGGAGCTGGAGTGCCAGGTAAAGGCAATGCATTACTAGACACATCTGACTTTGTAAGGGAAAGAAAAGTTGAAGGGCAAAGACCTTGGGGCAGTTTGAAGGAAGGCTGGCTGTGCTGATGAGGACGACTCCAGCCAAGCTTCTGCAGTACTCCCAAGAACAAACCTGCCTCAGTGTCCCTGCAGAGCTCTTTATTCCTTTGGGAATGCTCTGTCTCAATTCACTGCTGGGGTTCAGCAGCTGCCTCTAGGCAGAAGTCCTCTATGACTGTAAGGCTCACCCCTGCTCCTGAGGTTGCCTCTCCTCCACTCAGTGTCTGAGATACTCAGCGCAGATGTCTTGTTCCTTAGTTACCAAGCAACAGTGTCACGTAGTTGCTCCCTCATGGCAGAAACAAAGCTCCTTACTATTCTCAGGAAAATGTGTGTTTTCTTAATTTAGGAATACTTTTATCTTGTTTTTGTCATTCAGTGTTTTGGGAGCTCACTGCTTTTGACTGGCTTCTTACAGAGTTAGGTCCCCGAATGCTGTGGACTCTGTAAGTACCCCCAAAGGCCTGTGTGCTTAAAGACTTGGTTTTGCCCGTTGTGCTGGAGGTGCATGGTTGTGGATTCCCACTAGGTAGAACCTGATGGGAGGAAATTCACTCATGGGGGTGCCTTTGAAAAGGGTGCTAGGATCCCGAGCCTTCTCCTACCCAGTTTCCTGCCTGCCAAGAGGTAAGCTTGAGCATGGCAGGCCAATGTTCCAAGAAATCCCGAAGTGCATCTGTTCATCCTGCCTTCACTGACTGGGTTGCAAGCAATTCCTAATTTCCTATTCTTTGAACACATGGGTTATTTATCAGTGCACTCATTAAGCCATTTTTTCTAGTTATTATTCATTTCTACCTTAATCTTGGTGTGGCCAGAGGAAGTATTCCGAATGTTTCAAGACTTTGGAGAAGTTTGTTTTAATTTTTGATAAGCTCACCACGCACAGTTAAGGGTGATGCCATTCCAGCCTTGGTTGGACAGTGCTCTGTTGTGCTGACAGGGACTCATTCATCAGCTGCTACTTTGGCCTTGTCATTACTGATTCACGGTCACTTGTTTTGTGGGCTACTGGGAGAAGTGTGTTTACTGTAGACTGCTCTAATTCCATCCAGTTCTGTTTCTGCATTTTGTGTTCTGAGACTGTGCTATTCAGCAAACACTAATTTAGGATTTAAATCGATGTATTCTTTTGACAGATGCCCTCTTTGTAGTGATAAGACATCCCTGTGTCTCCTCATTATTGCTGTAAAGTCTACTGTCAGCTTTCTTTTGGTTCATGTTGGATATTAGATTTCCTTCATTTTAAAATTTTCAATTTCCAGTGCTTTATGTGAGAGGCCTTTTTGGAAGTAGCATAGGGGTAAACAGTTTTTTTTATCTATCCTGATAATTTACTATCCTAGTATATACTTGGAGTATTTGTAATTACTAATATAGTTGCACTTATTCCTATTATCTTTGATTTGTCTACATTTAGTATAAATATGTTCACTCTGGAAGCTCAGAGCATGTTATCTGTGTTTACCTATTTATTTTCTCCTGGTTTTCCTGTGGTCAAGCATGTAATTCTGTTCTTTTATTGCTATATTCTTGCGAGCTGGAGACTGGAGTCACAAATGCTAGGCACACATTCAATCACCCCAGCTCTCCATACACAGCTAAAACCCTCATAGCTGTCTTATTCATATGTAATATTTACCCACAATTTCCCCCTTTGTTCTTGATTCTTCCCTGAATTTTCCATTTCCATTTGGGACTATTTTTCTTTGATCTAAAGATTCCCTTAAAGGAACTGGCAGTTAGGCTCAGCAGGCAGCATAAGTTTGATCCACAAACTCCACTGAGTAGGAGAGAGCCAGCCTCTGCAGTTGTCCCTCTGGCAGAAGAGCATTGTGGAACACACACATCCACAGATGTAAAGTTAGGGCCTTGAGAGATGTGGCTCAGTGATGAACATCTGCTGCTCTTACCAAGGACTGGATGGAGTTCAGTTCCCAGAGCCCACACTGGGAAAGTGTCAGCCACCTCACTCCAGCTCCAAGGGATGACCTTCTGGCCTCCATGGGCACCTCTAGCATGTGGCATATATTCACAAGGCATACATAAGCACAATTTAAAAATTTTTTGTTTTTTTTGTTTTTTTTTGTTTGTTTGTTTTGTTTTTGTTTTTTGTTTTTTCGAGACAGGGTTTCTCTGTATAGCCCTGGCTGTCCTGGAACTCACTCCGGAGACCAGGCTGGCCTCGAACTCAGAAATCCGCCTGCCTCTGCCTCCCAAGTGCTGGGATTAAAGGCGTGTGCCACCACTGCCCGGCTCCGATTGTTTTGTTTTTTTAAGACAGGGTTTCTCTGTGTAACCTAAGCTGTCTTGGAACTTACTCTGTAGACCAAGCTGGCCTCACACTCAGAGATCAGCCTACCTCTGCCTCCTGACTGCTGGGATCAAAGGTGTGTGCCACTACTGCCTGGCCTTTTTTTTTTTTTTTAAAAATTTTAAGGGAAGTAACGAACATTAACAAAATGAAAACAAAAAATAAGGAATTCCTTGAAGCTTCTGACTTAGGGCCAGACTGCTGGTAACATATTCTCTCTGCTTATCTTCCCTCGTCTTTAAGTAAACCTCACCGGATAGAATCTCAGCTGGCAGCTCTTCTCCCCACACTTTATGCCAGTCTCTGCTTTCTGACTTTGCGGCTTGTGCTTGTCAGGAATCACAGGCTGTTGTCAGTTTGCTCTCCTGCTTTTTAGATTCTCTCTCAGGCTTTGCATTCGCTCTGCAGTCCTGCTACTGTGTCCACATGTCAGGCTTTACATTCGCTCCGTGGTCTCGCTACAGTGCTCACATGTTGCATTGCTGTTTATCTTCCCACTTGGGGTCACAGATGTCTATCACAGACCGCCGGTCCATCTGTCAGTCCTACTTACATTTACACTAGGGAACGGTCTTGAAGGGAACTGAGGGTGATGCTATTGTTCTAAGAAGCCTAAGCCATGCCATCAGTCTCTCTGTACCCCAGCAGCGTCCCTCTCTCGAGCTGAAAATCTCAGTTTTGTGATGACAGCGTGGGCTACACAGAGAAACCCTGTCTCAAAAAACAAAACAAAATTTTAAATTGTGTTTTTGTATGCCTTGTGAATATATGCCACATGCTAGGGGTGCCCATGGAGGCCAGAAGGTCATCCCTTGGGGCTGGAGTGAGGTGGCTGACACTTTCCCAGTGTGGGCTCTGGGAACTGAACTCCAGTCCTCGGTAAGAGCAGCAGATGTTCTTCATCACTGAGCCACATCTCTCAAGCCCCTAATTTTACATCTGTGGATGTGTGTGTGTTCTTCATCACTGAGCCACATCTCTCAAGTCCCTAACTTTACATCTGTGGATGTGTGTGTCCCACAATGCTCTTCTGTCAGAGGGACAACTGCAGAGGCTGGCTCTCTCCTACTCAGTGGAGTTTGTGGATCAAGATTAGTATATGCTCCTAAGGATTGGGGAATGTGGATCATCATGCAAACTCTGTAATAATCGCTTCAAACTACTGTTCACTGTTAGCTCTTTGTTTGGGTTCTGGTCTGAGGCAGAGTCTCATGTATCTCATGTTGATCATAAGCCTACTATATAGCAATGAAGATGATCTTGAATGTCAGATGATGCTGCCTCTGCCCCCACCCCTCCCAGTACTGAGGGTATGGCACCAGCCACCATGCCCAGCTTACTTTTAAAGAACTTCTTGTACTTTGCCCAACTGGTTGTTAATTCTGTTTTAAACCACTGAGTTCTAACCTGGAGCGTCAGTCTCCTGTTCTGTGTTGAGAGTCTCCTTTCATTAATGTCCTTTTTTATGTTTCTTATTTTCACTATTATTTATTTCTTGACACATTTAGAAAATATATTTAAATTTTCATATGTATGGGGTTTTTTTTGTTTTGTTTTTGTTTTTGTTTTTTTTCGAGACAGGGTTTCTCTGTGTAGGCCTGGCTGTCCTGGGATTTTTATTTCTGGATAAAATGTTTTCCTACATGTCTATTACAGCAAAGTTAAACACTGCATTACTCAAATCCATAGCCATGTTTTGTTTGGTATACATGGGTTTTTTGTTTGTTATTTCATTTTGATTTGTTTGCTCTGGCTGAGACAGAGGAACAAAGGGATAGACAGACAGGGTATAGAGGGGTAGGGGCAAAGGGACAGAGGGACAGGGGATAGAGAGGCAGGGGCAAAGGGACAGAGGGACAGGGGACAGAGGGACAGGGGACAGAGGGACAGGGTATAGAGGGACGGGGGCAAAGGGACAGAGGGACAGGGGATAGAGAGGCAGGGGCAAAGGGACAGAGGGACAGGGGATAG
>NW_022196911.1:47114804-47120036 GCF_008632895.1 Mastomys coucha | reverse complement strand
AAGGGGCAGGGGACAGAGGGACAGGGGATAGAGGGGCAGGGGATAGAGGGGCAGGGGGAAAGGAACAAAGGACAAAGGGACAGAGAGGCAGAGGGACAGGGGAAAAGGGACAGAGGGGCAGAGGGGACAGAGGGGACAAGGGACAGAGGGACGGGGATAGAGGCAGATCTCTGAGTTTGAGTTCGGCTTGGGCTACATAATGAGTTTCAGTTCAGCCAGAGTTATATAGAAGCCCTCTCCAAAAAATCCAATACCCAACAATCAAACAAACAAACAAACAAACAAGAATCTCTTACTGTAACAATAGACTTTTCAAGTTCTCTTTGGACTCACTAAATTTCTCTTTTACACATTTTAACAGTGTGTTATTAGATACAAGACTTTTTTGGGGGTGCTTAACATACAACTAGGGCCTGATACATGTTGCAGATGTGCTCTGCCACTGACTTAGATCTTCAGATTGTTGGCATAAAACATTTTAGCATTTAAATGAATTATATAGGGCCCCTCTAATGTATACTGTTTGATCCAGTGTGTGTGTGTACATGTTTCTGTGGTAATGTGTGGAGTCAGAGTACAGATGGCAGGGTCTGCTCTGTCTCGGCCACCTGCTCCTAGTCAGCTAAGCAGGCCTGCTAGCAAGTGCCCTTGCCTGCTTTCTGGCCTCATTTTTTTTTCCTATTATTAACATAGCTACAAAAAACTGACTTTCTTCAGTATTTGCCCTTGTTATCTTTTTAAACAGATGTTTATCATTTCCTTACAGTTTATATTTACACTTTAGCTGGTTGTAAAATTTTTATCCCATTTATCTATCTTTTTATGTTTTTATTTTTAATTTTTTAATTTTTATTTTTTTGGTTTTTCGAGACAGTGTTTCTCTGAGTAGCCCTGGCTGTCCTGGAACTCACTCTATAGACCAGGCTGGCCTCAAACTCAGAAATCCACCTGTCTCTGCCTCCCAAGTGCTGGGATTAAAGGCGTGCACCACCACCACCTGGCTTCTTATTATTTTGTGATTGTGTGTGTGTGTATGTATGCATGTGTGCATACATATGTTCCTGTATGTATGTGAAGGTCAGTAGACAACTTGTGGGAGTCTGTTCTCTCCTCCCAACAGATGGCTTCCAGGAATCAAGCTCAGGTTGTAAGTGCCTTTATCTGCTGAAACAAATTGTCAGCTCTAGGTAATTTTTTAAACTCGCTGACATAATGAATTTATTTCTGTCATTGTTTTGTGTGGTCCACTCATTTTCTATATCCTTTCTTTGGGACATGCTGATGGCGCGTATGGTTGTCAATCTGACTTGATGGAGAAGATTGGCTGGTGAGCAGGATGGTGCTGTAAGAAGACTGACCATGAACTTGGATGCTATCCAATAGGCAGGGGATAGACAAAGCAAAAAGGAGACACAAGTGGGAAGCTGGCAATTGCGTGCTTGACTCTTCCTGAGTGGAGGTGGGTTTTGCGGTTTCTTTCTCCTGTGGACGCTAGATGCTTCAGCCTCTAAGTACAGATTTGCACCAGTGGCTCCTCAGGGACTTTCAGGCATTTGGCCTCAGACTACAGCACATCATGTCTCTTGTGCTGAGGTTTCCAGCTCCTTAGAAAGAGAGCCACCAGTTTTCCTTGGCTCCAGTGTGCAGCTGGCCTCCCTGCAGCCCATCAGCCTCTGATGATGGGAATGGACCTCATAAGTCTCCTCAAGGCTGGTTTGATTGAGAACAAACATAAATTAAGAGGTAACTTGTGTCACCAAACAGGATGTGGAACAGTTAAAAAATTGAAAATGAGAATCTGGAGGAAAAAGAGATGACTAGGAAGGAGGGCTATACATTTTTAGATGTGAAAAACTTAATATCATTTTCAAGAACTAGAATGTTACAGCAAGAATAAATGAAGTAGGCCTGCTTTTTAAATGGCTATCAGATGCTCGGAGACTGAAAAGTATCAACTTGATGGCAAGTTTCCGGCCAGGGAGAACCATAGGACTGAGACAAGAGGCCTCCTCAAAGGCAGGGCCCACTGTGGACCATGAGCTAGGCAAGCAGCCTGGAAACAAACAGAATGATCTCCTCTCACAACCATTCCCGACTGGACGGATAGCAAATGATCACCTCACCGGCTAACCGAGGGAGCAAGCACAGGGAGTATAGACTCCTCACAGGTGCACCCATGATACAAATGACCAGCCCCAAAATAATTGGTTTTGAGAAAGATTACCTAAGTCTCCACACAGGTCTTGCTACACAACAGAACACTACCCACAAGTCCATAGCAGCGATCCCCCTCGGGCCAGGGCCACTCCCCACTCATTCCTAGGCATCGTTCTTATTTTCCTTATTAAGTCTATGTCGCTCTGCTCATTTCGTGTTTGTTTTCCTTATTATTCTTGGGTACAACACAAAACACCCAGAAGACAGTAATGGGGGACCACTTTGGTGACCACTGGTTGTTCAGCATCCAAGCTCCTGGGTTAAGATGACTATGTTGGGACAGGTCCCTTTATTACACGCAAGGAATCCACACAGTTCCACTTTTAAAAACAGGAAAAGCTAGAGGGTAACATGGTTTAGGATAAAATAGTCCCGATTAGACCTGAATGTCTGCTCTCAGAACCTGGGAAGTGGCGACCAAGCTAAGCTCCTTGCATGGCAATAGGAAGAACAAAGAACTGAAAATGTGTGCTCCAGAAAAATGCTGACAGGGAAGCAGGTGGGAGGATAAATTATCAGAAGGGCAGAGGAGCATTTGGAGGTGAGAAGAGAACGAGGACATGTGACAAAAAAAAGATGAGAATGGTTCCAGAAAGAGATAGTGATTCACAGTGTCAAACGTGACACAAAGGTCAGGGAGGAAAAAGATTGGAAGAAAGCCACACAGCTGAATGATTTAGGAGATAGGTGGAGCCCAGCCAAAGCAGGCTTTCATGACTGCTGAAATGGGAGACAGGCCTAGTTAGTTAACAGGACAAATTTCATTTTATTCTTGAAGGCATTAATGCAGTAGGGCATGCCTTCTCCTCTCCTCTACATCCTCTGTTTCCTTTTGAAAGAAAGTAGGTCCCACACAGTCATACTCATGAGCCACCAACTGTCACTCTTTCTGTTTGTGACAACTTGAGGGCAAAGGACTGTAGCCAGGACTTCTGCCTCATCCTATGAATATCTACATCGCAGATTTCAAAACCCAGGCACCTGATTCCTGATTCAGCTATAATGCACAGCATGCTTGTAGTATTGACTTGGTGGCCAGAGACTCAAGTGGTAGCAATCCTGTCAGCAGACGCTACCAGATGAGAAGCTATGTGACCCATCCCTGGCTCATACTTCTTCCAGGGCCATAGTGGTAGCCTAGCGATTTTACATTTGAAAGTCTCCTCAAAAAAGAAAGATGTGTCAACCTCTGTAAAGCCTGGAGATGCCTAAAGTAAGTGGTTATCCACTCACCATAGCTATGCTTTTAGATCACCTTAAGAACTCCATGAGCAGGGTGGTGGTGCACACCGTTAGTCCCAGTACTCTGGAGGCACAGGCAGGTGGACTCTGAGTTCTCAGGCATCTTAGGTCTACAAAGTGAGGCCCAGGCCAGCTAGGGTGAAACCCTGTAAAACAAGCAAAGAGACAAGAAAATAACAATGAACTCCACGAATGTGCAAGAATTCTGAAGCAAAGACACAAAACATTGTAAACGTGGGGGGAAAAAAACCTTGAAAACCAAATCTATGGCCTGTGGTCTTGATGGAAAACAACTGCAGCAGTAATATCGCCCTGTAAGAGGAGGAACACTAGAGTCCACTGTGTCTCCACACTGACTTTCTTTCCAAGAACAGCAGGAGACATACATGTTTATCTTTAGGATTATTTTATTATTTATGAACATGTGTGTTTTATCTCTGTACCACTTGCATGCTTGGTGCTGGCAAAGTACAGGAGAGGGTGTTGGATCCCCTGAAATTGGAGTTACAGATGGTTATGAGCCATGTGGGTTCTGAGAATTGAACACAGATCTTCTGGAAGAGCATTCAGTGCTCTTAATCCCTAAGCTATCTCTCCAGCCATATCTTTTTTTTTTTTTTAATTGACTTGAGTGACTTTATTCTCAGCCTACAGAGAACAGGTTACATTCATTTATGAAATGGTGTGTGTATTAAGATGGTCTATCCATAAAGTCATTCACCAACTGTTTCAATGAACAATGGTTCTGCTTGGAGGGTGGCACAGATACTAGGTGAGAGTAAGAATCTGGTTCATTGGCTATGATAATTTAGAAAAGCATTCATCTCAGAGAAAGAGTAACTTATGAAGTCCTCTTCCTCAAACTTGATACAATAGTTACAAATGTCAAGCAAAGCATTCAGTCTCACTCTTTGTTGTTCTCTTACAAGCCACCTCCCAAGTTAATTGTCTATGTTTCTTTTGGCTGTATAAATACTTTTGAAATATGTAAGCTGTTCTGAAAACCATAGTATAGTGTAAATACATGAAATAAACAATACTACTAGTAGAGAAGCTGAGATAGGAGAAGCATGATTTCAAGACCATTATGTGGTACACAGCAAGACACTGTCACATGGGCTGGCAAGATGGCTCAGCGGGTAAGAGTACTGACTGCTCTTCTGAAGGTCTCGAGTTCAGATCCCAGCAACCACATGGTGGCTCACAACCATGCATAATGATCCGAAGACAGCTACAGTGTATTACACTTGAGAGAGAGGGGGCCGGAGCTAGCGGGGCCAGAGTGAGCAGGACCGTCCTGACTTCAATTCCTAGCAGCTACACATTCCCATGTAGCTCATGGCCATCTGTACAGCTACGGTGTACTCAAACACATAAAATAAATAAATCTTTAAAAAAAAAAAAAGACACTATCACATACAAACAAGCTGAAAGTGTATATGGATTGATTGTACAATATTGGACCTATTTCTCCAGTTACCAAATTAGAGAGACCATTGGATGACAGTCAACAAATTTCTAATTCCTCATATTTTTGGATTTTAATTGATTAGGATATGTTGGTAATGTTAATTTTCATATTAAGATATTAAGAAAAAATAATTGTTACTTCCTGTTGTTTTTGTTGTAAGAGGTGGAATTAGGTTTGTGTGGGTTTGTTGAAAGATTACTTTCTTGCTTCTTCTAGAGTATTCTTGCTCCTTACGTTGGTGTTTTCCATCTATTATCCTTTGTAGGGCTGGATTTGTGGAAAGATATTGTGTAAATTTTGTT
>NW_022196911.1:47109290-47114030 GCF_008632895.1 Mastomys coucha | reverse complement strand
TTATTGTTTCTATTTCCATTTTTAGATTCTGGATGGTTCTGTTCATTTCCTTCACCTGTTTGATTGTGCTTTCCTGTAGTTATTTAAGGGATTTTTGTGTTTCCTCTTTAAGGGCTTCTAGCTGTTTACCTGTGTTCTCCTGTATTTCTTTGAGGGAGTTATGTCTTTCTTAAGGTCCTGTATCATCATCTTGAGAAGTAATTTTAGATCTGAATCTTGCTTTTTTGGTGTGATGGTGTGTCCAGAACTTGCTATGGTGGGAGAATTGGGTTCTGATGATGCCAAGTAACCTTGGTTTGTGTTGTTTATTTTCTTATTTATATTATATTGGGGGCTACCCCCCCCCAATCTGGTTATCTCTAGTGCTACCTGCCCTTGCTAACTCTGACTGGAGCCTGTCCTTCCTGTGATCCTGGTTGTGTCAGAACTCCTCAGAGTCAAGCTGTCTCTGTGATCCTATGATTCTGGGGTCCTGGAATCCTGGGCTTGTTAGAGCGCCTGGAGTGGAGCTTCCTCTGGGTTTTGTGGGACTGGCTGTGGAATTTTGTGCCCAAGATTTGCTCCAGCCATATCTTTTTAAATTCTAAATTTATATGGGCATGGTAGCTCAGACCTGTGCTCTCAAATACACGGGAAGGTGAGGTAGGAGGGTTGTGAGTTAGAGGCCAGCCTGTGCTACACAACAAGATTGAAGTTAGCTGGATTATGTTACACAAGACTCTGAAAACAAAATTAACCAAAGAAACAAACACACAAACACCCTCTGAATACAGAATCTCTTCTTATTTGTAGTGAAACATTGTGTGCACACAGAGCAGACACTAGGTTGTTAGCACCTGTCCCAGCTTCATGTCTAAAGCAAATGTAACTCAACACGCCACAGAGCAGAGGGCACATCCATGCTGAATGTATTCCCAAAGTAAAGAAGTCACAACGTGCTCTGACAATGTATACATCAAAGCATAACCAAAGAACACAGCTCACCTTCCTGAAAGGAATTCTACAGGCCTATAGATAACTGACCTTGATTAGGACAAAGCTACTATGTTTTGTGTGTCTGTTAAGCCTTATCTCAGGTACTCTCACAATATCTCCAAAAAATGAAGCTCAGTGGTTAAGAGTGCTCTTCTAGAGGATCCAGCCTTTGTTTCTAGCACTCACATGGCAACTCAAACTCTCTGAAACTCCAGTTCCAGGATGCCCTCTCTGGCTTGTGCATGAGGCCAGCACATACATGCAGGCAAAACAATCATACACACTAAAACAACTTAATATCTCTCAGAAAAAATCTATTCTTTTTAATGTTAATTTACTGTGTGTGTGTGTGTGTGTGTGTGTGTGTGTGTGTGTGTGTGTGTAAGCTACTGTCCCATTTTCCAACTGGAAAACCTGAGGCAACATAATAATACAGACACACACACACATAGGTTTCCCCAGTTAAGGAGTGGTAAAGAGGGTTAGAGAGATGACTTAGCAGTTTGGCTGCTCTTCCTAAGAACCTGGGGCTCAATTCACAGCAGCCGCATGGTGACCATATGTAATTCCAGTTCTAGGGGATCAAATGCCTTCTTCTACCTTTTGTGGGCACCAGGCACACATGTGGTACCCAGACATACATGAGATCAAACAATCATACACATAAAATTTAAAGAAATGGTAAAAGTGAAGCTAGAGAGATGGTTCAAAGGTTAACAGCACTCACTGGCTGCTCTTCCAGAGGTCCTGAGTTCAAGTCTCAGCAACCACATGTTGGGCTCATAACCATCTATATTAAGATATGGTATCCTCTTCTGGTATGCAGGTGTACATGCAGGCAGAACACTGTACCAATCAATCAATCAATCAAAAAAAAAGCAATGGTAAAGGTGCTGACCCCTGAGTACTGCCTTTTCACTCAGTCATTCTGATGCTCATCTAGACTCTGATGGTTACTCTCTTTATGGCTTTTAATAAAAGAGGAAGTATTTTGTCAATACAAGTTTTCAGTGAAAGGATCTGCAGAGTTGTATAGGTATAAGAATTTAATGAATGTTCTGATCCTGCTAGATGGATTTGGAGGAGAAAGAAAGATGAAAGGAAATGGCTTTCCAAACTAAAAACAACCCAAGGACTATTGATGGCAAATGATTCCATAATATACCTCATCCCAAGACATTTTAGCATGGTAACAATCCACTTCAATGTAATAACTAGTAACCACAAAGAAATTAGCCAAAAGAGCTGCAAAAGTGTAAATGCTGTGTGGAGCAATGAAAGACTCCCCGGGGTTTGGTTTGAAACGTCCCAAGATTAGGAATCATTCCCCTGAGGAAACCAATCCCAAAGCTTGGTTTTTCATCACATCCTCACTTAGGGGATTTTAAGCAAAAAGCACTGATGGATTCAGTACCAGCTTCAGAACCTAGTCCAGGCCAACAGGGGACCTAGCTGCTTGCCTTCCTCCTACCAGGAGGCCTGAAAAGGCTAGACCTTGGGCTCCCCCTGGAGGAGACTGTCTTCTGTGAGGAAGTAATATGTAGCCCATCTGTCAGCTTCTAAGGACCTACTATAATCTATAATTCTGGGTTGCAGAAAATGACATTAATACTATCACACTGCATCTAGGCTCAGTAGCATGTACTTGTAGTCCAAGCTACACAAGAAAGGGAGTCAGAAGAGTTACATGAGTTCAGGAGTTCAGGACTGACCTGTGATACAGTGAGACGCTGCGTCAAACAAAAAGTCAAACAACAGAAAGACATGTTGGCATGTTCCTTTTGTTTTCTCGAGGGCTTAGCATGCGTAGTGCTTACATTTCATTCACCACAAATCAAATGTTCTTGAGGGCCAATGTATTCTGAGTACTGTTCTAGGCATGAGGAATACAATAATGAATAATGCAGTAGACCCAGCCTGTCTAAAGGTAGATTTCAGTAGGCAAGATAAACACAATAGCCGGGCAGTGGTGGTGCACGCCTTTAATCCCAGCACTTAGGAGGCAGAGGCAGGTGGATCTCTGAGTTCAAGGCCAGCTTGGTCTACAGAGTGAGTTCCAGGACAGCCAGGGCTACACAGAGAAACCCTGTCTCGAAAAACCAAAACCAAAACCAAAACCAAAAAAAAAAAAAAAAAGATAAACACAATAAAGGAGCTTATCAGACTGGCGAGTGCTATACAAAAATCCTACAGGATAGGGACTGGGGGTGGAGTTGGAAGCAGCAGGGTTGCTTATACAGAAGCATGGATGGACAGCAGGCTTTCCTGGACGAGTAGACAGTGAGGAGACCCAGCAGTCACACCACTGGGGAGGGGGGGATTTCTAAGCTGAGATACTCAAGGGAACAAGGGCACTGAACAACTGACCTTCTAGGTCAGGGTGGAATGACAGGAAAGTAGCATATGAGACCAAAAACGGGAGAGGCAGACTTGTGGGGAGGCAGTCACCTAACCTCTGTGTATGTTGACAAAGCAACATATCTGAGGACTTTTAGGGGCATTCTGGTCGTGCAATGGGAAGAAACTGACAGCTGAAAAACAGTAAGAGCATGAAGGCCTGTTAGGGGCTTTCTAGCAAGCCTGGGCAAGGCATGTCATAAAAACAATGGATAGTGAAGTGGTTACACCCTGGAACTGCTTCCAAACAGATCTGAAAGGATGGAGGTAAGAAGAGAAAAGAAATTAATTCCACAAAAATTTTCCTGAGCAACAAACAGAATGGAGTCGCTGTCACCTGAGATTGTGGGATGACTGAGGGAGAGAGGACATGGTTAGAGACCCTCGTCATCAATGCACTGAGTTTGACATGCCTCTTACATGTTTCAGTGGCACTCTTAGACATGTGAAAATCTGAATGTGGAGTTTTGGGACATCTAGGCTAGAGAGGAACAAATTTGTTCCTTTTGTAATCTAAGACATTTTAAAGGTGAATGATATGCTAGCTTGCCAGGCTGTCCAAATAAGAAATCAAAAGTACAGGTATACGTAAGACTCTCAAAAACAAAACAAAACAATGTCACCACCACCACACAGAGAAAAAAATAAACATAATCTATAACAACTATTTCTTTCCAATTCTAAAACAAAACCTAATCTAGATGAGCCTGACTCTAGCTTGAGGAGCTTGTTCACTGCCTTCCTCATCAGTGTGGCTGGAGTGGCCCCCATCATCGGCGCACACTGCTGGTTAGGTTATCTGACCCCAGGATTTGGCTGGAGTGCCCCCATCACCGACGCACTCTGCTGGTTAGGCTATCAGCTTTCCTACCTCTGCAGTAAAAGAAAGCTGCTAGGAGATTGGAGACACAGAGAACAGTTTCTTTCTGTGCTGTGCCTTCCATGTAAAGGCTGCTTTCTTGAAATCACACAGCCTAGCCTAGCATTAATGTGTGTGTATTTTTATGTGTACCTTTTTTAAAAATATATTTATTTATTATATGTAAGTACACTGTCACTGTCTTCAGACACACCAGAAGAGGCATCAGATCTCATTACAGATGGTTGTGAGCCACCATGTGGTTGCTGGGAATTGAACTCAGGACCTCTGGAAGAGCAGTCAGTGCTCTTAACCACTGAGCCATCTCTCTAATCCCTACTTAAAGAATGCTTTCTTGTTTATAATCACCTTGAACTGCAGTTCCACAGTCACCTAAGATTTCTCAATTATTTCCCTAAACAATTCTGTGGAATGTTTTAGTAAGGTGGCCCAATTCCCCTGTTGGGGTCTTTAATTTGCACTTCAGACAGCATGGTTCTGAATTTGGG
>NW_022196911.1:47103867-47109280 GCF_008632895.1 Mastomys coucha | reverse complement strand
ATTTAGGGGTGGCCCCTCTGCTGAAAGGCAGGGAAGGGGCACCTTCTGATAATCTCCCTGCAGCTGAGGACATAACTGCTCCATGAACCCAAGATGTTTTGGAAGTAATTCAAGGCTACTGAGAGCTGTGCATGCAAGGATTAAAGAAACAGACCTCATGCACCTGGGCATGGGGGGAAAAATATTTACTGTAAGATAATGAAGAAGTGGGCATGCTTTGCCATGAGAAAGTGCTAAGAGATTGTGCTACATGATTGTTGTTAAATTCTATTTTTAGTCTTACTGTGTTTTACTATAAAAGATTTCTCACATTAAAGTTTATTACCATTGCCAGCAGAGCGGTGGTCCTCTCGTTCTCATTCAGTCGCCCTCTCTACTTCAGCCTCACCCTTGTTGGCTGGCTCCAACACCATATGGACTATACAGTATGCGTGTCCTTGTCACCAAGTATAGAAAAGAGTTTAGAAAAGTCATCAAAGTTCACCTCAATGAGAAAAAAAATGAAAAAATGCAAAATATGTACAATTCCTGGCAGTTCTCACAAGGGGTTTTTCTATCAACATAAAAGATTACACTTACGTATGACAGTACAGTGGATCTTACTGTTACTGTACAGGTTTTTGCTTCAAAGTGCTTATTTTATTTTAAAAAGGGTGAGTTTTTTTCTTCTTTAACACAGATGAATCAGGGTCCCAGCCCTCCTGCAGTACAGGATAGTTTAACAGCCTCCTGGCTGAGGTCTCTGCTCAGGTTCCTGACAGTTCCTACAGCAGCACTCTAGGGGTCCCATTGGGAGCAGCTCCCATTTTCTTGGGTAGCTGACTCTGGGCCTTTCGAGATTTCACCATCTTCATCCTCACCTCCAAGATTTCATGGATGGCCTTCTGGAAGCAATGGAAATTATAGTCAATAAGCCCTTTTCTTTCAAAGCTTTCCTCTCTGACAAAGCAAACAAGTGCCAAGAACTTTGTGACCTCTTTTAAATAAAGAACTGTTGTATTATTCAGCTTTATAATGGCTGTCGAGTCCTTGTCATACAGGGCGCCTGCTCCATCTTCTTTGAGACCATAAATACAAGAGATGTCAATCACCACATCAGTCATGTCGCAGCAGAGCTCATACGTCTGCATGTCCACCTGCGTGCTGTCAGTTGCAATATAAATCTTACTGACCATGTCAAACAGAAATGCTTTCTCAATTCCAGAATTTGAGATAAAGACGTTCAGCAGATTTTCCAAGGTCGGGAGTTGGAGATCAGTTTCTGAACCACTTTACTAAAGGCTTCAAATATTGAATGATCATATATGCTTGTCAGACAAAAGCTCAGGTAAATTTTTTCTAATCCAGCATCAGCAAGGTCATCGTTTGCCCTCTGGTGAATGTCTCTTTGGGTTTCAATTTTGTGATCATCTGACAGACCATCTACTTTATGAATAAACACCTGGAAGTTGATACCAGTGTTCACCTTGTAGGCCCTGGTCACTGTGAGATGGAGCCTGGCCAGCGCTTCCATATAGTCATCCTGGGAGTCGATGACAAAGATCAGTGCTCCTGTGCCCCGAAAGATCATCTCATAGTCAAATGTAGGATCAAAAAAGTCAGTCTGCCCTGGGAAGTTGACAAATGAGCTGTTGGAGACATCTTCCCAGCAGATCCTATTGGTGCTCTCCAGGAACAGCGTCTCACTCGGGGACATTTTGTGAAAGACAACTTTCTTTATGGACAACTTGCCGCTCCTCCTGAGACCCATGAGCAGGATTCTGGGCTTCACCTCAGTACTGAAGGGTTCACTGAAGTCCAGAACTCCGGCCTGCTGTCCAGCTCGGCCATCCTCATAGCCTGCCAGCCCCACCAGCTCATCCTCCTCCGCCTCGTTGCCACCGTCCTCACCCTGTGTCTGCGGCTTGCCCATCACCTGGCTCATCACGCCCACACTTGCCTCTGAGGTCCCACAGCACCCCAGGGATGCGCCTGGTGAGCAAGGGGGTGGCAGCAGAGCCCAGCCCCCTCCCTGCTGCTGCTGCTGCTGCCGGAGGAGCCAGCTGGAGTGCAGCATTTCTCCCCAGGCACTTTCCTTCTCTTGATATTCCTCCACACTGGTGTAATGTGTTCCTATGTCTATGCACTGTATGACACAGGCCAGAAGAGAGGGTCAGATTTCCTGGAACTGTCATTACAGGCAGTTATGAGCCTGTGTGGGTGCTGGGAACCAAACACAGCTCTTTCACAAGAACAGCAAGGACTCTTAGCCACTGAGCCATCTTCTGGCCCCCATGTGCTTTTTGGGGGTGAGAGGTGTGTTTTTTTTTTTTTTATATAGGTCCTCATGTGTGCCAGATGGCAGTGCAAGAGACTGAACCCAGGGTTTCATGCATGCTAGGCAAACACTCGACCAACTATGCTACATCCCTGACCCTGAATCAAAACTCTTCTAAGACTCCAAAAACCACACAGGCAGTGCTCTTGGTTGCACACTAGAACTTAATGGGGAGCCCCCACTATTAAAGACACTACATGCTTTTGTCCCAGGTCATAGAGAAATCGAGTTGGTACTTACCAAGAATGTTTCTTCTTGGCTGGCTAGCTAGCATAGTCCTGGAAAGTGCTGTGCAGACCGCTGAGGGGGAAAGTCATCAGTAGGCTAACCTAGCTATGGACCTGTGCACTACAATAATGATTGGTACGGCAGGAGATGCCAGTGAGTACAACGGCAGCATGAATGTTGCACGGGTGGGTGATAACTGCTTTATGACTGCATTTAAAGTCTGCAAAGAGAAAATGCATACCTGGTACTATAAACCTAGTTTTGTTTTGTTTTTTTAAATTTATTATATATAAGTACACTGTAGCTGTCTTCAGACACACCAGAAGAGGGCATCAAATCTCATTACAAATGGTTGTGAGCCACCATGTGGTTGCTGGGATTTGAACTCAGGACCTGTAGAAGAGCAGTTAGTGCTCTTAACTGCTGAGCCATCTCTCCAGCCCCATAAACCTAGTTCTTACCCATGACTTGGGAGTTTACAGACCCCAGAGTCGAACATATCATTCTACTAAGTGTCCTCTAAAGTCATTCCTCTAAATCCATAGACAGAACTCTCAGAACTCCTTTAGAGACATTTCTTTATACCATGGATGGCGGTTAATCCAGAAACTCACAACTGGTTAAAGTGCAGCAAATAAGTGTCAGTGGAGTGTTCACTCATCTACAAATAGGACATCTATACCACCCAGCCTCCCAGGAGGCTCAGAGAACATCATGGGTGAAGGGGCAGAAAGACTGGAGGAGCAGAAGTCAGAGAGGACCGGAGTGAGGCAGTGTCTTCTAGATAAGCCAGAACCACTGCACTCACAGCAGCTGTGGCTGCTTGCACAGGGTCAAGCCAGTTACTCTAGCATGAGGGTGAGGGACTCATGAGTCCTCAGCCCTAACTATCCCTAGCTAACTGTGTGGCTTTGGACAACTGAGGCTTCTGAAGAAAAGTAGTAAGTTTTCCTTATGGGTGTGGCCCCTGGTGGGTTGCTAACACTCTGGTGGATACCCTTATCCCCAGGAGAATATAGGCAGCCCAAATTGAACTTAATAGGTTATTAAAAATAGCCAGGCAGTGGTGGTGCACGCCTTTAATCCCAGCACTTGGGAGGCAGAGGCAGGCAGATTTCTGACTTTGAGGCCAGCCTGGTCTACAGAGTGAGTTCCAGGACAGCCAGAGATACACAGAAGAAATCCTGTCTCGAAAAAAACAAAAAAAAAATTAAAATTATATATATATATATATATATATATATATATATATATATATATATAATATGACATGAAATTGGGGGTGCAGTAGGAAAGTGGGGTGAGTCTGGGAAGAGTATAGAACTAAGTAACGAGTGAATAGGATCAAAACACAGCCTGAGATTCTCAGGGAATTAATAAAAGTAGTATATGAAAAGACTTTCCTATGTTAAAAACACAGCATAGTATTGTACTAAATAAATTGTGGTTTCTTGCTGGGTGTGGTTGCACATGCCTTTAATCCAAGCACTCAGGAGGAAGAGGCAGGAAGATGGACAGCCTCATCTACAGAACCAGTTCCAGGACAGACAGGGCTATACAGAGAAACCCTGTCTTAAAAAACAAACAAAAATTTTGTTTGGTTTTCTTTTTCATGTTTATTTAGTAACTACAAAACTAGACAGAAGCCTGGTAAAACATCAAGTAAGACAATTTTTTATAATTTTTACAGAGTGAAAAACAATCTAGAATTTTGGTAGTGCTTTGGTTTAAATATATCCTTCAAAACTTTATGTGTGGAGCATGCCTACACTTGAGCAATCAGGAGACTGAGGCAAGAGGATTGCTCCAAGACTGAGACTAGCCTGGACTAAATAGAGAGTACTAGGTCAGCTGAGACTATATACAATAAGAAAGTCTTAAAACAAAACAACAAAAGGCTCTGTATCTTAGCTCAGTGGTAGAGAGCTTGCCTTGCACATGTACATTTTGAATTCATTTCTCAGCATCCCCAGACTAAAAAGTTGTTAATGTGCTATAAGCTGGTAAAGTTTGGTCCTGGTTCTACATCCCATCCCCATGCTCCCCAAAATAAGACTCAGATTCAAAATATATTTACAAATATATTTTGTAAATTTGTAAAACGTATTTGGCCATATAGCTAGGCTCTTTTCTTACTAGAATCCTAACGAGAATTCATTTAGTTTAATCTACATTCTGCCACGTGGCTGGTTACCTGTGCTCAGGTACCATGCCTCTGCCTCCTCACACCATTCCCAGCCAGATCTCTCCTGAGCTTGGCTCTATCCCAGAATTCTTTTTGCCTCCCAGATGTCCCACCTCCTATTTCCTGCCTAAGCAATAAGCCATAGGCTTTTCAGTTGACAGGTGATGCATCCATACAATACACAAGATATTTTCTCTACAAAAACCTTAATCTGGGGCTGGAGAGATGGCTCAGCAGTTAAGGGCCTTGACTGCTCTTCCAAAACTCCTGAGTTCAATTCCCAGCAACCACAACCACATGGTGGCTCATAACAACTGTAATGGGATCCCTGATGCCCTCTTCTGGTGTGTCTGAAGACAGCAACAGAGTACTAACATATAAAATAAATAAATCTTTTTTTTTTTTAAGCTTAATCTTCAAACTAATATGTCAATGGCATTAGGCAGCTGGGCCTTCAGGAGGTAATTCACAATGGACAAGGCCATGAAATGGTACCACCACGATGTATTAATGGCTTGCACTGCACTCCATGCCGTGCCCTCCACCCCTTGTCAACTGTAGCAAAGCCCTCCCAGATGCTGAATAGATTTCAGTCTGTGCCAGTGGACTTCCTAGCTTCCAGAACTGTGAGCCAAATAATCTTTTTTTTTTCTTTTTTTTCTTTTTCTTTTTTTTTTTTTTTT
>NW_022196911.1:47070997-47103655 GCF_008632895.1 Mastomys coucha | reverse complement strand
CTGTAGCTGTCTTCAGACACACCAGAAGAGGGCGTCAGATCTCATGATGGATGGTTGTGAGCCACCATGTGGTTGCTGGGATTTGAAATCAGGACCTTTGAAGAACAGTCAGTGCTCTTAACCACTAAGCCATCTCTCTAGCCCCCAAAGCCAAGTAATCTTTGTTTTTTTTCTTTTTATGTAACTAACTACCCAGTTTGTATTATTCAGCAACAGAAAACAGCCCAGGATAGAAAGTAACCTTTCTCATGTTGTGCATTGCTTCTTCAAGAAATTCTTCTGGCTAAATGGAAGGAACTATTACACTAGGGGAGTCAGAGAATGCAGGCAATTGTTTCATTTCAAGGAGTTTAACCTAGGAACATCATATCACTGTCAGATGTTATGTAAGTACTATAAATGCTTCACTGCTGACAACAGAATGTCTTTCATCATGTGATGGCAACGAGTGGTTACTAAGACAACAGATAAGAAGGTTCATGGAGCATCCACTTGAAGAGGCCAGTGTTTTCCAGGAGATCCCTGGGTTATGAGGTTTGGACTCTCAGCAGTGTGAGAGTGGTGTGAGCAGGGCACATCATGTGACAACCCACTCAGAAATCATGGCAAGGAAGGAAGCAGGCAGAGCAGGTGACTTTATAATTTCAAATCACAGCATCAAAATAACAGTTTTTAGAAGAAAGCAAAAAATGGTTAAAATTTTGCTAGCAAAACCAAAAAAGTAGATGATGCTGATGCAGATGGGATGGGTGGCTATCTTAGTAGCAACCTATGTTACATTCTATTGTATATAATAAAAAGGAAGGAGTTGTCAAGCTTGTATTTTTAAGATTACTTAAAAGACAAAGCACTATCGGGAAAAAAAAAATCTGTTCCTCTTCAAATTCTTCCCCTCACAATCGCCATCTCCACCCTAAAATTAAAAACCAAGCCAGTAAGAACCAGGGATAAGAAATGTAAGTATCTGCTGTCAAAGCCGTGACTGTACTAACGTTACACTATAGGCGGTCTACTGAATGTATACTCAGCTTAAGTCTCATCGTTTAATCCAAACTATACAGGACAAGGCCAAATGTCTGGCCAACATGTTTGATGTAGAACCCAACATCTGCTCATGCTTATCTTCTTTGCCTTCAGAATCTTTGGGCACCTAGGCATTGGGACACTGTGTTACATATTTATACTGGGATTCTGTATTATATATTTGCATTAGGACTCTCTATTATATATTTACATTGGGACTCTTTATCACATGTTTACATTGGTATTCTGTATTAAACATTTACATTGGGACTCTGTTATATATTTACATTGAGACTGTATTATATATTTACATTGGGACTTTCTGTGTTACTATGGTTTTTTTTATTTTATTTTATGTATATGTGTACACTGTAGCTATCATCAGACACACCAAAAGAGGACATCAGATCCCATTTCAGATGGTTATGAGCTACCATGTGGTTGCTGGGAATTGAACTCAGAACCTCTGGAAGAACAGTCAGTCCTCTTAATCACTGAGCTATCTCTTCAGCCCCCTCTGTGCTACATATTTACATTAGAATGTTATGTACTGCATATCTTCATTGGAACTCTCTGTATTACATATTCTCCTTGGGACTCTCTGTATTACATATTTATACTGGAACTCTCTGTTACATATTTAGTAACTTTCCCTTCTATAATTATAAAGCTCTAAACGAAACCCAGGAACAAAGACTAATCAACATGTTAGAAATAACAGATGATTAAACAAAATTGCATGACCTGATGTGAAATGTAGTTCTATTAACAGGCATTTGTGAACTTAATGTTCAAATTAAGAAAATAAGAACAGCCAGGCAGTGGTGGTGCACACCTTTAATCCCAGCACTTGGGAGGCAGAGGCAGGCAGATTTCTGAGTTCGAGGCCAGCCTGGTCTACAGAGTGAGTTCCAGGACAGCCAGGGCTATACAGAGAAACCCTGTCTTGAAACACTCCCCACCACCCCCCCAAAAAAAAAGAAAGAAAGAAAGAAAACAAGAACAGTATTATAAATTTAAATTTATAGGCAAAAATAGGAGACTACACCCAGCTACCCAGGGTTAGAAGCTAGTCAGCATGTCCGTGCATGTAACATTGACAAAAAGAAAGTTGTTTTAACCACACATGATTCTGGGATCCCCACATTTTCTAGTCTACAGTTAACAGGTTCCTCTCTTTTTAGCTGAAGCATTTCTTGTGTTCTAAAAACAAACAGGAAGTGGTGAGTCACTGGCTAAGGGAACTCAGGCTGAGATAAAATCCTTTTATTTTACTGCCAGGGTTGCTTCATAAGGGCTCTGGGAGACTGGTGACAAAGGACTCCTCATCAAACAAAGCTACTTACCCTGGCTTCCCCTTCCCGTGGGCTCTTTCCTCTCTTGACAAGGCCACTCACTCACAGTCACACAGGGTTCTGTCTGGTCAAAGAGCCCCTTCAGTGTGTTCCTTCATATGTCAATGTATTGCTAACAAAGACCCATGAAAGAGTTGGATACACATCTAGGAAGTGCTTGGATCTGATGAAGTAATTTAAAAACCAAGCAGTGGAAGAGCCAAGTTGCTATCCCCTGTCTTCTGATGTTTGTCTTGGGTACTGGAGACCACGCCCATGCTAGGCAAGCACTAGGTGCTACACTCCTAGCTCCTACCACATGTTTTGAAAAGTATGTTACATTCTCTCAAACTAAAAATAAACTACAGACTGAAAATTTAGAAGACTCAATTTTGAG
The DNA here is from genome assembly GCF_008632895.1 of Mastomys coucha. NCBI lineage: Eukaryota > Metazoa > Chordata > Mammalia > Rodentia > Muridae > Mastomys > Mastomys coucha. Next base: position 47,100,901 of record NW_022196911.1, on the reverse strand, counting down.
ACAGGTCTCACTATGAAACTCTGGCTGGCCTGGAATTCACTATGTAGACCAGGCTGTTCTTGAACTCACAGTGACTCACCTGCCTCTGCCCCTCAAGTGTTGGTATTAAAGGCATGTGAAACCATACATCGCTAAGGAAATTTTGACATAGATTTATTCTGTGTGTGTAAGATGTTCATGTAAAAGTCAGAGCCAACTTGTGAGGCCTGGTTCGTTCTTTCTGCTATGTCCATTGTAGAGTTAGACCTTGGGTCTTCTGACCTGGCAACATCTTTATGCACTGAATCATCTCACCAGCTCAGGCATTTTCTTAATTTTGATGTTAACTCACTAAGATGTGTTTAGACTAGTGCTGTCTCAGTCTCCGCTATGCACTAGAGCTTCTGAATGGAGTACAGAGAAGCTCTGAGCAACACTGACAGCTCCTGGTTGCTTTTAATAACTACAATTACTTTCCATTACTCTTTTCAAGGCTACCTTTTCAGGAATTCCACATCTCGTAAACATCTGAGAGAACTGTTTTGATTCATTTTTCCCCTGCACACATATGTGGTTTGGGTTTCTGGGCCTCTCATGGAATAGCAGGGTAAATACAGTGGCACATCACAGAAAACCCAAGATCCCTAACTCACCCAACAAGCCAACAGATTTGCAAATGGTATGCTATGCAGACTTCCAGGACATAAGTACATCTCTTAAATGCATATGCTTAAAGAATCTTGTGACTTATAATGAACTAAAAGACATTCCTTAATGGTTTTCCTGGTCAATAACAGCTCTGGTTCTGCAAAGTAGATTGTGACATACACAAGTAGTCCTGGGACTGCCAAAACAAGACTATAGCTCTAAATGTCACAATGGAAATGCCTTATAGGTTTTCAGAAAAATCTATACACACACACACACACACACACACACACACACACACACACACATACGTACATACATGTGTGTGTGTGTGTGTGTGTGTGAGAGAGAGAGAGAGAGAGCTTTTGTTTTTTCTGAGACAAAGTCTCATAGCCCAGGATGGTCTCAGAGTTACTGAAGATAACCTTTAACTTCTGATCCTTCTGCCTCTACTTTCCAAGTGCTGGGATAGAGATCTGTACACCTGGTTTATTGGGGTTAGGGCCTGTGTGTGCTGGGTCAGCACACTACCGAGTTACACAACCTTCCATCTGTCCATATTTTTAATTTACTTAATTTTCTTTAATAAAGCAGGAATAACTTTATCATGAATTAAAATATACTCAATTCATTTGTAATGGGGATAATAAAATTGATAAATTATACACACAGATGACCTCATTAGGAAATCCAAGGCCACATGCATGCTGGGGCTCAGTGAGTGGCTGGGTTAGTCTCCTTCCCTTAAAAGAAGGCATTCAAATGAATGTTGATGACAGCAAGATTTCTGAATAAAATCCAAGAATTTATGTGGTGGGTGGGGTTGGAGCTGGCAGCAGACATTTTTGAAAACAGGACAATAGTTAGGGAACAGTGACAGACAGTAAACTGGAAGAACACAGAAGGGAAACGCCAAAGGCAAACACAGCGGTGGGGTGCCCTGGGCAGCCAGCCACTACTTGTCCCATGGCACGGGTCACCTGAGCAGTGCTGGATGGTGAACACACCACACTGCTCTTTGTCCTGGATGCTGTGTGTTCTAATCATCGAAAAGTCAAAAGAGGGCTGGTCTTTACTACTACAAAAACTAACATTTAGAATCTTTCAGTAGCTGGGCAGCGGTGGCGCACGCCTTTAGTCCCAGCACTTGGGAGGCAGAGGCAGGCGCATTTCTGAGTTCGAGGCCAGCCTAGTCTACAGAGTGAGCTCCAGGACAGCCAGGGCTACACAGAGAAACCCTATCTTGAAAAACCAAAAAAAAAAAAAAAAAAAAGAATCTTTCAGTAGTTGGTTATAAGAACATAATTAACTTGTTATGGTGTTATACACCTTTAATCCCATCACTGGGGAGGCAGAGGCAGGCAGATCTCTGCGAGTTTCAGAACAGCAAGAGGTACATAGTGAGAATCTGTATCAAAAAGCCAGAAATATATATATAAATAAAATAAGATAAAAACAGACCTGTTTCTAAAGTTTAAAGATTATAAAAGTTTTAATTTGTATAAACTTTCTGATAGTAACTAAACTTAAATGCTCAGTAAAAGACAAAACAACATTCTATAAAGAATATAAAGCGTTTACCTCTTGTTTTTCTTGATTTGGGTCCATACTAAGTAAAGTTGGTATTTTAGGTGACTCTGTTTTCTTTGATTCTCTCTTCAGCACTTTTATCTGTTTAACTTTTGGAGAAAAAAAAAATGTTATTTGTTGGCCCTTCCTTGAAACTATATTTTCCTCTCAAGGGCTTCAGGTAGGTATCCCAGGAACCACTACGACCACCTTTGAACTCAAGTCTCAAAAGGACTGAGTAACTGTGAGCTGTAAGATATGGTATGATTTTTATCTTGTGATCTCACAAGAACTTGTCTCTATTTTCATCAAGGGACCCTCAAGTTGTATAGTCTACATTTTATACCTTGCTATTATATCACATTTTTATAAGGTGTCTGTTTTCCAAGGTAAGAGAAAAACTTCTGCTTACAACAATAAATTTTATTTTAAAATAAGTATCTGCTTAATTTTATTTCAATATCTTTATTATTCACTTGTTTACTGGGGTGGGGCCAGTCCTCTCCTTCTACAATGTAAATCCCATGATCAAACTCAGGTCATCAAGGCTTGGCTTAGCAGCAACTGTCTTTACCTGCCGAGCCTTCTCACTAGTCCTTACATATGATAAGGTTAGGGTAAATTCTACATTTAGAAAAAAATCCACCAAATCCCTACATGCCCAAAACATCGACAACACTTATGGGCAACTGAGCAGAGAAGGTGCTTTACCCACGTTATGTATGGAACTAAGTTTGTCTTCCTCAAATTCTGCCCCAACATCTCAACATTAAGCTAAGAGAACATTTACCCTTTCCAGTTGTCTTTATCTTTCTTTAAAATTATCTTTATTAAGTCTGACCAATGCTGGGCACAATGGACCTTTAGTCTCAGCACTCACTCTGAAGGAAGAGGCAGGCAGATATCTGAGTTCAGCCCAGCCTGGTTTATATAGTGAGCTCCAGGACAGCCAGAAACCCACAGACTCTGACTAACAAAACAAAACAAAACAAAAAACAAAACAAAAGTCTGACCCTATACTTAGCTTACTTTTTTAAAGCAACTGGTTACTTCTACAAAGATCCCAGGTAAGTGTTCTTACAAACAGCCCTCCCCGATCGGAGCCATCTACATACCTTCCATCCCTTTTATCTCCTTTGCCTGTATTGTGAATGGTAGTTCGGGGAAATGGAATTCTTTCCTGTCACATTTGGAAAAATTCAGCTTTCTTTTGTTCCCACTTGCTATTTGGTCATTCTGACCTGTTCGTTCATTAAATGCACCTTTTTCTGTTTGGATCTAAACAAATAAGTACCAGTCAGTATGAAGAACTGTGGGTGACCAACTGTAGAGTCTTAAAGCCTACAGGTGCTAGCTATTTGGATGATGAAAAACAGTTCTGGAGATTATCTTAATAATCAAGATGCAGAACAGAATGAGGTATGGTAGACATGCCTGCAGTCCCAGCACTTGGGAGTCAGGCAAAAGGATCTGGAATTCACGGCCAGCCTAGGATACATAGTGAGACCCTAAGAAAACAAAAGCACAACAAACACACAAACAATGGACTAGAGCAACACTAAACACAGAAGCAGCCAGACTCCCAGGGACATTTTCCAAGTGAGGATTTTACTCCATTTACTGTCCTTGATTTAGAGAACCACAATCTTGACTTTGTTGTTGTTGTCATTGTTGTTGTTAAAGACAGAATTTCTCTGTGTAACAGCCCTAATTGTTCCTGGAACTCACATCTGTAAGCCAGGCTGACCTCAACCTAACAGAGGTTTTCCTGCCTCTGCCTCCTGCACTCTGGGATCAAAGTTGTGTGCCACCCCCACCTGGATGTTTCTTTTCTTTTCTTTTTTTTTTTTTTAAAGATTTATTTTTATTATTATACATAAGTACATTGTAGCTGACTTCAGACACACCTGAAGAGGTTGTCAGATCTCATTACCGGTGGTTGTGAGCCACCATGTGGTTGCTGGAATTTGAACTTAGGACCTTTGGAAGAGCAGTCAGTGCTCTTACCCACTGAGCCATCTCACCAGCTACTCTTTTTTTTTTTAATTAGATATTTTCTTTATTTACATGTCATGTGATTTCTCCTTTCCCAGTTTCCCCTCCAAAAAACAAAACAAAAAAAAAAAACCAAAAAACAAAAAAACAAAACCAACAAGAACAAACCCGTTGTCTCCCCCCCATGTTTCAATTTTTTGTTATTATAAATAATGCTGTGCCTTGAATATTATAAATTGATTGTGCTGTGTAAAGAAATGATGGGCAAGAAAGAGAAAGATATAGCTAGCATTTCTCGAGCAAGGAAGCTACATCTATTTGGCAAGTGTTTTAATCCATAGATATTTTTTGAAAGAGAAAAAGCACAAGTGTTGTGATTTGTAAAGATGGAAGTCATACGTTAGTAAACAATTTAAGATAAGGAATAAGATGACACAGATGCAGCTCAGTGGTTAAGAGCATTTATTGCTCTTGCAAAGGACCAGGGTTCAGTTCTCAGCACCCACATGGTGGGTCACAGCTATGCACAACTCTAGTTTCAGGGGAACCAATGCCCTCTTCTGGTCTCCACAAACACCAGCAGGTAATCAAGCACCAGTAGGTAATCACATATAAAATAAAATACATCTAAAAGAGAAAAAAAAAGATAAAGAGATAGCCCAAAAGCTGGAAGTACAGGGGAAAACATGGTCTATTTTGGGGAAGAAAAGAGGGGTTGGTGAAGGTATTCTCAGTGGGCACTTGCTTAGTGCCTGCAAAATCTTGGACTTGTCCCAACACAGGTAAGAAAGAAAGAGAAGAAGGGAGGAAGGGTAGGAGGGAGGGAATGTTTTTTAAAGATTTAGTTTATGTACAGTGGTGTTTTGTCTGCATGTATGTCTGTGTGAGGGTGTAAGATCCTCTGGAACTGGAGTTACAGACAGGTGTGAGTTGCCATGTGGGTGCTGGGAATTGAACTCAGGTCCTCTGGAAGAACAGCCAGCGCTCTTAACTGTTGAGCCCTGGGAGGGATTTTTTTAATGTGAGAACTTACAAAAAAAAGGTAAATAATGTTTAAAGAGGCCATATTTTATTAACTTATTTATTCCATGTTTGTGTGTTTGTGTTCTAATATGTATACATGTGTGTGAGGGCACACATGCACATGCTTAAGGAAGCCAGAAGTTACACTGGATGTCTTTCTGGATAGCTCTGACCTTATTTTTGAAGACAAGGTTTATCATTCCACCGGGAGTTCATTGATTTGGTGAGACTAGATGCCAGTAAAGTCTAAGAATCCTCCTCTCTGACTCACCCACGTTAGGATTACAGATATGTACTACCATGCCGTTTTTTACACGGTGCTGTGGGTCCAAACTCTGATCTTTATGCTTGCTCACCTATCACTTTACTGACAGACATTTCCCAAGCCCAAAAGTTCATGTTTTAATACTAGCATCTTGCCTTACTTGTGTGGGACCTGTGTCCTCTTGTCTGCTATTAGACAAAGTTTGTCCAATAGTTTGTGAAGAAGTGCGTCTCTTTTTTGTTCTTTCAGTTAACCTATTAATTAAAAATAAATGAGAAGTTATTAGAACCTCCCAGAATTGTCCTTCTGTTAGCGTTACGAACATGTAAGCTATTAACAGTGGGCCAGTCTATAAATACCAGTAACACTGGCACTCAAGTGACTGGCTGAGGATTTTTAGCTTAAGGACAGCGTAAGCAACATAAGCAGACCCTGGCTTATGGAAAAGGAGAGGATTTATACCATGGTACTGTTAGACACTGAGTGTCAAAGGCAACCTTCAAGTCTGAAGTTCTGAGAACTCTAGGACAGGACAACCACTGCATGGCTAACCGCTGGTGAAAACATGTCAGGAAATGACTCTTGGGGCCTACTTGTTCCCTTGTATCATTCTAAACTTGGATCATTCAGCCTCTGGAGTTCTGAATGTTTGCACTTGGCTGAGAAGGGCTTACAACCATGGTTTACTAGCAAAGCAACTCAGGCATCACCTCAACACCTAGGCTACTGCAGCCTAGGGTCCGATGGGCCATTGCACTTACAGACAAGTCCACGGGCTTATCCAGACTGACTGCTCATCCTCACAACCCGTAGCCGAGATCAGTCTGCTGGACTCTGATTGAGCCAGTGTACCTTCCAGTGTAAGTTTGCAAACAGACCTGATGTCTTCACTGTCTATCACCAGCAGTCTCACTCTCAGTCTTGCGGTCTGCAGCAGAGGCGCTAAACCTAAAACTGGCCTGACACTTTTTCTACCAACATACTTACTCTGAAAGGCTATTTGCTATGAAGGCCTTATTTTGAACTATTCTTTCTCCATTGAGAGAATCTGCTATGAGGCAGAAATAAAGCTTACTTTGCAGTACTGAGTGCTACAGTTAGATATAGTTTGTCCTCCAATGGTCTGCATATTGTAATTTTGTTCCCAGTGTGCTGTGTTGAGAGGGGTGGAGCCTGCAAATGGAGAGGGCTCTCAAAAAGGAGGTGACTAGATTTCAGGATGGATTGATGATTTTTTTCCTTAGGAGGCATTCTTGCACTTGAGGGATTCTCCATAAAAGAGTGTCTTTATAAAGGACCCTGGCACCTCCCTGAAATCTTTCTCCTGTATTGGCACACACGCTATTCTTACATGTGGTCAATTTCTTGCCTCCTTCTTTGCTATGATGTAACCCAGCCAAGGAGCCCTTGCCATCATGCTGCTGGATGCGCCAGCCACTATAACCATGAGCCAAACAACACTCTATAAAGTATCCTACGTCAGTAGAGTATCAGTTATTTTGGCATAGCAATACTAAGTGGACTAACACACCAAGGCACGTGGATGCCAAAACTTAAGTGAAATCATCCCTTTTCTCTTCAAATAGAAGATATTTTTCTTTTAAAAAGATATTCCAGGCTCAGCCATTGAAAATACTGTCTATGCACAGGACCTGGATTTAGTTCCCAGATCCACATTGGGTGGTTCACAATTGCCTGTAAGTCCATCTCCAGGGGAATCGGATGCCCTGTGGCCTCCACAGACACTGAATGAATGTGGTGGTACTTGTATGAGTACTTAGGGACACATACAGACATAAATATTTTTAAAGCTATCCCAAAGATATGAGTGAACAATTAAAGATCTAAGTTGGTAATGACAGCATCTATCTGTAATCCCATCCCTGAGGAGGCTGAGGCTGGGAGACCATTTATATGAGACCAGCTCGGGTTACAAAGCAAGTTCCAGGATAGTCTGAGCTCTGTGGAAATTTGTCTAAAAAAAAAGTGCCGGGCAGTGGTGGCGCACGCCTTTAATCCCAGCACTTGGGAGGTAGAGGCAGGTGGATTTCTGAGTTTGAGGCCAGCCTGGTCTACAGAGTGAGTTCCAGGACAGCCAGAGCTATATAGAGAAACCCTGTCTTGAAAAACCAAAAGAAAAAAAAAAGTTTAATACCTATATAGCTAAGAAAAAACCTTCTCATATAACATTCCCAAGAACCCTCAGTGAATGCTCTGCTACTACATGATTGCCACTGGAGAGGATCCTTTTCAGGTTCAGTTCACACTGACACTAAGTATGTCTGCAGTGTACCATACAGGAGGATGGCGTACGTAATCAAGCCTCCTCTCACTCTAGCTCACCGTGAATTGGGGTGGGAAAGGTTTGAACTGAGGTTTGCAGCCAACAAATTACTGCTTGTCAGGTTGATAGGTGGCATTATCATACAACCCCCAGAGTGTGGGTCTTCTTTGACACCGTCAGAATTCGCACTGGGATTGACAGGGTTTGTCACTTCTGAGACAGAAGGCTTCTTGTCCAGGGATGAGGACTGTGTGTCACCAGCTGTGCCCTGCTGGCGGTGTTCACCTTCACACTCTGTCTTCTTCACATCTGGGACGTCTCCTTTTCCACCTTTGGCCTTAACGACTCTGACTTTGAGCTCCTTGGCCCTTTTGTCTCTGTCCGCTTCCTGGAACAGGCAAGATGTAGAAAATCTGCTGTCATTAGAACTCTAAGCACATTCAACTACGCAGGCTGAAACAAAAGGCAAGGAGGGGCTCACCTTTCCATAAAGTGTTGGGTTTCCATAGAGCAGAGTGTTGGTAAAAACTGATTTTTTCTCATCTCTCACGGGTTCATTTTCTTTAAAATTCTCTCTTGGCTTTATAAATGAGTTAACCTTTGCTTCCTGTAATAATTTAGCTCTCAGCTCTGGAATGAATCTGATGAATCAAGTAATATTAACCAATCATCTTTTTTATATGGTTTATCTTAATAGAACCATTCGATCAGGTATTAAAAATGCTATATAATCGTAACTGACACCAAGAGATGGCACTATTTTTACTTGTTTGTGACAGGATATCACTGTGTAGTCCAAGTTGGTATCAAGCATAAAAATCCCCCTGCTTCATCTTACTGAGTGCCAGGATGACAGGTGTCACCATACACAGCTAAGATGGTGTAAATATTTACCTTACAATAATTGTGTGCTGGCAGCAGATCGTTCAGACATTCTGCTAGGAAAATCTACCACATAAAACTTACAAAACAGACTGGCATTAGATTCCCTAAACCCTTTAAAAGTAAATAAAATCAAAAGCTCTTGAATTAAATGGTCTCAGGTCTGAGGTGAGACTGCAGCTCAGACTAAGATCATGGGATCTTAGTACACTGCCTACAACCTATAGCCCTGTGACGAAAGCTAGCTGCCTACCACGTACCTGGTCAATACCTTTCGCAGTAACTCCATTAGGTTTGTTAATTGAAAATTTGTGTCTTGTAACATTGTTCTATCTAGTGATTCCCCTTCTAGTAAGTCCCCTGACATAAAACACTAGGAAGACCACAAATGCTTACTTCTCAATAAATCCATCTCTAGTAAAGTAATCGTGACGCAAAAGATCAGTAGACGATATCCTCTCGGCAGGATCAATTTGTAAACAAGCCTAAAAAAGAAGAAAGTCTAATGAAAGATGAGCTTTAAGCTCTGCTCTGCCCCTAAAATCAACCCTCTAACGTTTGACATATGACAAAGTTATTACCCAGAGCTAACAGAGTCTGTAAACAAGAAAATTTCTAACAGTAAGTTCTGACCATTTATTACCTAGGAAATTTACTCTTGCAATTTTTAAAAGTTATTATTTTGTGTGAATGCCAGCAGGTGCATCCCATGGTCACACAGGGAGGCCAGAAAACAGCTCTAAGGGTTCGCTCTTGTCACCTTGTAGGATCTAGGGATTGAATTCAGGCCTTCCATAAAAATCCCCTTTCTGGTCTCTGCAGACACCAAACATACATGGTACACACACATACAGGCAAGCAAAACATCAATACAAATAAAATAAAATAAAATAAAATATCAATGAACAGCTCTTCTGTGTTTCTCTACCCTGGGAATGGTTTAGCTGAGGAAATCACCAAATACCAAAGTCTACTCATGGGACAGGTTGTGAACAGGAAACTGCAGATAATGATCCCTCTGTAACTATCATTATAGAGAACCCATTCATTAAAACAATGAAGTCAGGATTTGAGTAAAAGGTGTCTGCTTGATAAAGTGTATTCTTCCTGAGAGAGGGCCTTTCCCCCGGCACTTCTTTATAACTCACATCACAGGCACTGTTACTAAGATGTTAAGTCATCTGTCCAACATCTTTCAAATGTTTAGTATTATTTATTGTTGGTGAGGAGGCTTGCCCCAGCACATGTGTGCAATTTAGAAAACAACAAAATGGAGTTGGTTCTCTTTCCACCTTTATGTGGGTTCCTGGGAAGAAATTAAGGCTGCCAGGCTTGCAGCGGGCATTTAGACCTGTTGACCCATCTTGCTGGCTCTTGCCTAAAAATTTATGTAGAAGGACCAGAATGAAAATATAAAAAGATGCTTCTGCTATCTTCCAAATGCACAGTATAAACTAACAATCCTATCACTGCTGTACAACAGTGTTCTCAGGGCTAGAAGGGCTGTCCTTACAAATAGTAGGATGGGAAGATTGCATGCCACGGTTCTTAGTTGGTTGGTTTTGTTACCACAATAGACATTCATAAAGTGAAACTGAGTATGTATGTTTGTGTGGTACATGTATGAGCTCATGTGTGCAGCTGATCATAAACGTGTGGAGACTGGAAGTTGATGTCAGAGTTTTTTCTCTATAACTTTCTATCTTAAGTTTTTGAGATTATTTTTCACTGAACAAGGAGCTCAGCAATTCAGCCAGACTAGCTGGCAGGAAGCCGAAGTCCTCCTCTCTCCACCTCCTCAGCACTGACATTACTGGTGCACACCACAGCCCCAGCTTTTCATTTAGGTTCTGGGGGATGGAATTCAGGTTTCCATGTCTACCAGTATCTACAAGTATAGATACTTCATTATTCTTGTTCTGAAATTTCAGAAATCATGTTTCTTTTTAGAAGTGTACATTAGGACTGGAGAGACAGCTCAGTGATGAAGAGCTGACAAGAGCAAGCAGATGCTGACAGTGCAGTCTTTTTAATTCCAGCACCCTGAAGGCAGAGGTAGATGGATGATGTCAGGAACTTTGAGACCTAACACCTTCTTCTGGCACCTGTGGTCACTAGGCACACACATGGTATATGGGCATATATGCAGGCAAAACAGCCATACATATAAATCTAAACATAACCCCCCCCAAAAAAGCTGTACATTAGAAACAAGGACTTTACTACAGCCATACAACCCTCATCTCAAAATAAGTCTCTTCACTCTTCTTGATATAGGAAACCACTGATGAGAGAAATAAAATAAGATTTACTATTCATAATAAACTCACCTTACATTATTTGAATTTTGTGCTGTGTTCATGTGCTACCTACCATAAGCATAATGTAAAATGTAAAGTAATGATGCAAGGGCTGGGGCCATGGCTCAGTTGGCCATGTGAACTTGAGGACCATGGTCACATATATCTGTAACCAGTGAGGAGACAGGTGATGGAAGTTCACTGGCCAGGAGATTAAGGTTCACTGAAAGGGAGATCTCCCTCTCTTATCCCCTCTATCTCCCTTCCATTGTAGGGACTGAACCCAGGACCTTGTGCCTGTTCACTATGCACTATATCAGGGAGCTATACTCCTGGAAGAGGTTCTGACTAAACAACAACAAAAAAACATGAGAGATTCAAGTAAAGACAGCTGACATCAGCTTCTGGCTTTTAGAAACACATGCATGCAAGATGCATTCATGTGCACACACACTCATACTATCAAGTACTATACTTACACAACAACAAATCAACACACACACACACACACACACACACACACACACACACACACTTCACTCAATGTTTCCCAACTTAAGGTGAGTTTTGGTACATTCAAATGACAGCTGCCAACAGATGCCTCTGTAGAAAGTTAGGATGATGCAGGACAAAGATCAACCATATCCTGGTAGACCAGATGCCGAAAGTGGTGGGAAACATGGAAAGTCTTTCAAGTGTTCCCAGTTTATCCCACAGTATCTTAAATCTTAATTTCTATTAATTTCTAATAATTTGTAACAGGTTAACATCACTTTAGAGGTCTATCTGGCATTTTTTTCAAGTAACATTTTAAACTGTATCATTGCTGGGAATGAGGCTCAGTGGTAGAATGCTTGCCCAACTGTGGGTTCCATCTTTAACACCAAAGAGAAGAAAAGACACCGTGGTATTATGATTTCTGTAAATTCTCAGCCAGCCTTAATGTCTTCACGTACATGAACTATATCTGCCAGCAATCCGTTGAGCTTTGGGTATTTCTTTCTTGCGTTTTTGGGGTGTTGAACTTGAGGAAGAACCACCCCGGCAAAGATGGGACTCTTGGAAAAGATATTGTGCAGGTGCGGGGTCAGGTTGCCTGAAACGAGAACAAACGTCTGAGCCACAAAGTTGCTCTAGGACAAAATCCTACGTGGCTCACTCTGTTATCAGCACGGAGGCAAGGAGGAGCACTAGAGGTTCTAGGCTAAGAACACAGACAGCTCTGCCACAGAGTTCTTGGCTAGCAAGTGGGAAGCCCTAGGTTCAATATAAGGCTCCATTAAAAATTAGTAAGTCTTAGGCCGGGGGGGTGGGGTGGTGGCACACGCCTTTAATCCCAGCACTTGGGAGGCAGAGGCAGGCAGATTTCTGAGTTCAAGACCAGCCTGGTCTACAGAGTTCCAGGACAGCCAGGGCTACACAGAGAAACCCTGACTCGGAAAAAAAAAAAATTAGTAAATTAAGGTTTCCTCCACAGCTGCTTACAGGCAGCAAACTACATACAACCGTATGGTCCCCTCTCCGCCCCCCAGACCCTAGGACATAATATAGGATTACCAGCAAAAACACTAAAATTTGACACATTGGGGTGTGTGTGTGAAGGCTGAGACAGGGTTTCTCTGAGTGACCCTGGATGTCTTGGAACTTGCAGTAGCCCAGGCTGACCTCAGATTCAGAGCTCTACCTGCCTCTGCCTCCCGAGTTCTGGGATTATTAACACATTATTAACACATTTCTTTATTGGTATCTTAATGATTTAATTGTCAAGTAGCCATTACTCTTCCAGACCAAAACCTTAATCAAAACAGCTAAAGCAGTAAAGTAATTCAGAAACCAAAGTAGTGTATAGAGCAGTGCTTCTCAACTGTCCTAACACTGTGACCTACACAGAGAAACTCTGTCTGGGGGTGGCGGGGGCGGGGGGAAGCACATAAAGGGCTAAAGAGACGGGTTAAGAGTACTTGCTGTTCTTGCAGAAGACCCAGGTTCAACTCCCAGCACCCACATGATGGCTCATAACCATCTGTAACTCCAGTACTTTGACACTGCCTTCTGGCAGGCACACTTGTATCCTTCCATGTTAGTTAAAATAAACATGAAGAAAGGCATATAAAGTGCAACCCTTAGATTAGCTTCAATCAGAGCTAATCTGGGTTTTACTGCTTTAATGACTGTTCACAGTAGTACCCTTGGTCAGAATCCTGCAATTACACGTTTATGAAGAGTTTCCCTAACACACATGGGGCTCCTTAAGCCCCTCCTGCAGATTGAAATACCATTTGCAAGGCTAACCACCAAAATGTTTAGTAGTTGTGGTGTTCAGGGTTAATGGTCAACTACTGGGAGTCAGGCCGGTGGGAATGTCCTGGGGAATTATCTTGATTGTATTGAAAAAATCAAAAAGGAGGAGAAGAAGAAGGAAGAAGGGGAGGAGGAGGAAGGAAGAAGGGGAGGAAGAGGAAGGAAGAGGGGGAGGAAGAGGAAGGAAGAGGGGGAGGAAGAGGAAGAAGAGGGGAACAAGAAGAAGAAGAGGGGGAAGAGGAGGAAGAAGAGGAGGAGGAGGAGGAAGAAGAGAGGGAAGAGGAGGAAGAAGAGGGGAAGGAGGAGAAGAAGAGAAGGAGGAGGAAGAGGGGGAAGAGGAGGAGAAAGAAGAGGGGGAGGAGGAAGAAGAAGAGGGGGAAGAGGAAGAAGAAGAGGGGAAGGAGGAGGAAGAGGAGCAAGAGGGGGAGGAGGAGGAGAAAGAGGGGGACAAGAGGAAGAAGAGATTTATTTGAATAAATTACTGATTTTTAATCTCCAATATATGTATTTTTTGAGACAGGGTTTCTCTGTGTAGCCCTGGCTGTCTTGCAACTTACTCTGTAGATCAGGCTGGCCTTGAATTCACAAGTGATCTGCCTGCCTCTGCCTCCCAAGTGCTGGGGTTATGGTGTGTGCCACCACTGCATGGCCTCTAATAGTTTCAAAAGGCTTCTGACTCAACTTTATTATTAAAAGACCTTATTCATAGCTTATAGGAAATGTGCAGCTTGGTCTTCATGTGGGTTCTCTAACAACTAGAACAGGAGCTGCCTCTGACTCTGTCCCCCACCTCTCCCACTGGATTTTTTTCCTCTAGCTGGACTGCCTGGTTGAGCCTCAGTGGGAGAGGATGCCCTTAGTCCTGCTATGACTTATGTCCCAGGGTTGGGTGGTACCCAAGGGGAGCTTCCCCTTCTCTGAGAAGAGTCGGGGAGGCTACAATCAGGATGTAAAATGAATAAATAATTAATGGAAAAGAAAAAGAAAGTAGACTTTCAGGAAATTTAGTAACTTATGAGTATACTGCATCGCTTCTGGTGTCTCTGGGCCTCTTCTGTGTGGAATATGACAAACTCCTGAGATAGCCCTCTTCTAGATTATCTCTTTGTGTTCATGATACTGGAATCTGTTAATGAAAGATATACTGAAGTTTCTCTTAGGGAAAAAAAAAGTCCTTGAGTAGAAGTATAAGTAGAGGGCAGCTTTTAGTTCTAGAACAGCAGCTTTTAGAAAACCTGTAGTACTGCAGTTGCATATTTAACTCAGTGGCATATACCCTGTACTACTTTTCTTAGCATTACAATTAACATGTGGCCTGGAGTTCCTGCAAAGAAAATACAATTGTCAAAACAGAATTTTCTACCTCCTTTATCAGCACGGGCATCCATCTTTCATCACCTGTCTAGACAAGATCCTTCCTTTGTGTTCATTCACTAAGCATGGGCGTCAAGCATAACTCATCTGCAGGGGCTACTCAGACACGCGGCAGAGCATTGCAGTAATACTTACCTACTTTTAAGACAATCTTGTGGAGCAAATCCAAGTCGGAACTGCTCGGAAGGTAGGGATTGCCCGTGGCCATTTCAATGATCATACAGCCCAAAGCCCAGATGTCCACTGGCCTGGAAAAAACAAGCAAACAAACAAAACCACAGTTTACATTACTTTCTCAGGCACAAATATGTATGATAAGTAGTCTAAAAACATTTTATATAAGATCAAAGCTAAAGAGAAAGGTTGTTTGCCAGCAGAAGTGGGGAAGAGGAGAAACTAAGGGCAGATGACCATGATCAAAGTGTATACATGTAAGAAAATGTCCCAATATATGTGGTATTCAATTAATACATTCCCCAAAAGTGGGAACTCCACAAGCATGATGCATACCTTTAATCCCAGCACCAGCTAGACAGAAACAAGTGTTCTCTGGGGTTTTTTGAGGCCAGCTTGGTCTACGTATTGACTGCCAGGCCAGCCACAGCTAAACAGTAAGACAATCTCAAAACCAGGGTTCTGGGAGGGATAATGTTTAAGTGGTACTATTATGAATTTTCACTGTAGGATATTTGTTAATTGTGAGACCACAATTTATGAATAATCTAGAACAGCACAATTTTTAAAAAAAAAAATCATTACTTTCAGTCTTCATAAGGAAGATGTCACTTTTCCCAACAAACAGGAAACTTGGAAAATCCTATTTATTTTCTTGTTTATTATTTATTTATTTATTTTACATATGTGAGTACACTGTCACTGTCTTCAGACACACCAAAAGAGGGCATGGGGGATCCCATTACAGATGGTTGTGAGCCACCATGTGGTTACTGAGAATTGAACTTAGGACCTCTGGAAGAATAGTCAATGCTCTTAATTGCTGAGCCATCTCTCCAGTCCCAATACATCCTATTTCAACACAGAATTATAGTAAATTATTCCAGAGTCTTTGGAGAGGCCAACAAGATGGCTCAGCAGGCACAGGCACCTGCCACTGAGTCTGACAACCTGAGTTGGATCTCAGGGACCCACAGAGTTGGAAAGAACTGACTTCTGCAAGTTGTTCTCTAACCTCCACACTCATACCTTGAGCCCCACACACATAAATACAGAAAATATAAAATCATTTAATCTTTGTAGAACACAGGAGCAGAATGACCACAGAGGCGACAGCACAGAGTAAAGCAAGCATGGATACAGTGTAAGGACATGAGCATCAGCCTCCAGCAGCTGAAGCCACTGAACCTGCAGGTGTGAGCACAGACGCAGCTGCAGTAGCACACGTGCCCACACGGGCTTCTGGTACCTTTAAAGGTGTCCCTTTTCTTTGACCAGAGCCAGACACAGAGGGCAGAGTGCCAACAGTGGAGGGAGAATGACACACCTGGGATAAGCCAGACGGGTTCTCAGAGCATACATACTTTCCGTAGGAGGTGTCTTTCAGCACCAGTTCTGGAGCTCTGTACCAGCGTGTGGCCACGTAGTCTGTGTAAACGTCTCCAGGAGCTGCTAGTGTCCTCGCAAACCCAAAATCACAGAGCTTCGTAATTCCTGACTGGGAGACTAAAATATTCTCAGGCTTTATATCTCGATGGATAATCTTTAAAATCCAAAACAAAATAACATTTGGTATGTTAAGATGGGTTTTCATTTTCTTTCTTTCTTTTCTTTTTTTTTTTTTTTTCAAGACAGGGTTTCTCTGTGTAGCCCTGGCTGTCCTGGTACTCACTTTGTAGACCAGGCTGGCCTCTAACTCAGAAATCCGCCTGCCTCTGCCACCCAAGTGCTGGGATTAAAAGGGTGCACCACCACTGCCTGGTGGGTTTCACTTTCTATAGTATCAAAAACTATTCAGAGAAAAGTCTAACTCACAGCTGACAGTAATGGCATTTTCCTAAGCACAGGTGAAAAGTTATTCTCCATCCATCACTTCAAAATGAAATGAAGTCAGAACAGACAGTGTAACACTGAAGGGAGAATTACTCTACAATCAAATGGACCTACTGACTCAGTTGGTATCCACTGTCTCCACAGCCAACCCTCTGGAAGAATACTATAGACTGTCCCTGGCTTCCCATGCTGGCATAAACTGCCCCACATCAGATGGACACCTCTCAAGCCTCTGAGTTCTTAGTGTGAGAGATACTACCATATCCTCCATTCTGCAGTCCTGAGACTGCACACTCTTCTTTGCCTAGTGCTTCCTTTCTGTCCCTTAAATGTACAATTATCTTCCCTTCTCAAATATCATGCCCTCCTCCCTCATCTGTTTTTCTCTTGTTCTTTTGAAACAGGGTCTCATCTCATGCAGTCCAGTCTAGCTTTAAACTCTCTATACAGGCAGGGATAACCTTATAGTCCTGGTCATACGGGATCACAGGCACACATTCCCCACCTCAGCTCTGTTCCTCTGTCTCTCTCCAGGGACATTTTATCACTTGGTTCTGGAAACCACAAACCGATGCTTTTTTTTCCCTCCTACTAACTCCTCCATTTCAGTCTCTGCACCTCTTCTTTTAAGTTTTTTTTTTTTAAAGAATATGAAAGTTTTTGTTTGATTGGTTGTGGGTTCTTTGTTTTTGTTTTGCTTTGTTTTGTTTTGTTTTGTTTTGTTTCAGACAGGGTTTCTCTGTATAGCCCTGGCTGTCCTGGAACTCACTATGTAGACCAGGCTGTCTTTGAACTCACAGAAATCTGTCTGCCTCTGCCTCCTGTGTACTTTGATTAAAGGCATATACCACCACCAGTTGGCTAAAAAAATATTTTAATTGACATAAATTATAATTACTAATTGCACACATTTCATTATGTTTTCATTAAAATACAGAAAGGTTGAGTGTGGTCGCACATGGCTTTAATCTCAGCACTTGGGAGGCTGAGACAGAAGAATGGCTGTGAATTTAAGGCCAGCCTGGTCTACTGGTCTACATACTGAATTCCAAAACAACCAGGCAGAAAGATCCTGCCTACACACACACACACACACACACACACACACAAACTCACACCCCAAAATAAAACAAACAAACAAAAACAACCACCAAGGAATGACTCTCTTACCTCTTGTCATTTTTTTTACAGAAAGGATTTAAAATGTACTCTCAGCAAATTTAAATAACATGGTAGTCACTAACTATAGTTACAACATTGCAAAAATAATCTTTTGAGCCAGATCCTAGTGGTGTATGTTGCAGGATACTTGACCACACTAGCAGGAAGCACCCATGTCTAATTGAGTGGCAGACAAAGTGAGAAATCAGAAAAAGATCTGACAGAACAGGATATGCCCAACTCTCAGGAGAACAGAGAGTAAAAAAAGGCTACTGAAGAGAGATCAACAGAGAGATGAGAAAGCAGTTTTATCAGGAAAGTTTTACAGAGACAGACTGTAAGGAGAACAAGCTAGACAGAGGTGAAGACAGAACAAGCTAGAAAATGAGAAGGAGCCAGAAGATTAGAACATATTGCCAAAGTTAATATGAGGCCAAGAGGAGCAAAAAGTCAGAGCCCAAGAAAGAAGCCAGACTGAACCAGTCAGCTTGGCGAAGGGTTTGAGCCAGAACAGTTGAGCTGAACCAGCCAGCCAGAGATCAGAAACTAGAAAGGGTAAGCAACAGCAAGTTTCAGAGGCTGAAAACACTCTAGGCCTAGGTTAGCACAGTGAGTCAGCAAGCCTTGGAGAGAACAATCTCTTCAGGCAAATCAGAGCAGCTTGTACAGACACACAGCTTTGATCCCCACACTCGGGAGGCAGAGGCAGAAGTCATCCCTGTGAGTCTGAAGCCATCCTGGTTCAGGGAGTGAGTTCCAGGACAGCAAAGGCTACACAGAAACCCTGTTTCAAAAAACCAAAAATAGATGAATTAATAAATTAAGTAAAAAATAAATAATAAACCAAAAAAAAATCGTTTGAATTTACTCCTAATCTGAAATTTGGTACCTTTTGACAGAAATTTTCTCCCTCCTCTTTTTTTAGATTTTACAGGTGACATATCTTCAACTTGTCCACGTTGCCACAGATGATAATATGCCTCCTGTCAAGCCTCAGTGTTGTATATACACCACATTTTTCTTTCCGCTGTATTTTCTGTAGCCATTCATCTGTGGTTGGATGCTTAGATTAACGCTGTGCTTTGCCACTGTGAATGGTTGCTGCAGTGAATGTAAGCTTGCAGGTGTCTCAGACAAGCTGATTTTTGTTTCCTTTTTGATACACAGCCAGTAGGGAGACTGCTGGATCACCCATAGGTTCCAGCTTTGAGGACTTTGCATACTGCTGCCCATAAAGTCCACATACTTCCCACTCTCACCAGCAAAGACTGCCTTTACTCTACAGTTTAAACCCTAGCTTTGAAACGGCCATCTGAGCAGTGACTTTTTTTTTTTAAAGATTTGATTTGTTTTATGTATATGAGTACACTGCAGCTGTACATGTGGTTATGAGCCTTAATGGGAATTGAATTTCAGACACCCTGCTCACTCTGGTTAGCCTCGCTTGCTCCGGCCCAAAGACTTATTTATTATTATAGATAAGTACACTGCAGCTGTCTTCAGACACAACAAAAGAGGGCGTCAGATCTCATTACAGGTGGTTGTGAGCCACCATGTGGTTGCTGGGATTTGAACTCAGGACCTTCAAAAGAGCAGTCAGTGCTCTTACCCGCTGAGCCATCTCACCAGCCCAGTGACTTTCATTGTTATTTTTAATTTAAACTTCTTTGATGGCAGAATCTGAGCATTTTTTCATATACCCATCTACCTTCATTCACATATATGGTCTACTTCTTAAAAATACTATTTCCTTTGCTCATTTTACCCATACTGTTTGCTTACTGTTGAGTTTTTTGAGTTCTTTCTTGGTTTTTCAATCTTCTCCTATTCTGTAAAGCTGTTTCTTTTTTTGAATTTCCTCCTATCTGAAATATGCTGTCCATTTTCCTCTTGGCTATGCAGAAGCTTTTCAGCTTGGTCTCATTTTGTTTATTTTGCTTTTACTACAAGTGCTTTGGGTTCACCTCACACACAAAACAAAGAAACAAGGAACCAGTTGCCCATGCCTTTGTCCCACCAGTCATGGAGCTGCTGTCAGTGTTTAGTCTATCTTGAGTTGACTTTTGAGTGTGGGTCATTGTCACATTGACACTCCATTAAAAATGGTATTTTTTTTAAGATTTATTTATTTATGTATATGAGTACACACTGTAGCTGTACAGATAGTTGTGAGCCTTCATCTGGTTGTTGGGAATTGACGTTTAGGACCTCTGCTTGCTCCAGTCAACCTTATTTATTATTATAAATAAGTGCATTGTAGCTGTCTTCAGGCACACCAGAAGAGGGCACCAGATCTCATCATGGGTGATTGTGAGCTACCATGTGGTTGCTGGGATTTGACCTCGGGACTTTTGGAAGAACAGTTGGTGATCTTACCCGCTAAGTCAGCTCACCAGCCCCAAAATGGTATTTTATTATTAGTTATTAGTAGTATTAGTATACACTCAGCAATATTTACTTTTCAGTGTACAAATCTTATATACCATTTGTCAGGTTTTTCTTAGGTTATAGACTATTTTGATGTTTTAAATGGCATTTTATTTTATTTTACCCAGGCAGGGTTTCATGTATTACATCTACTATGTAGCTAAGGTTGATGTTGAGTTTCTGATTCTCCTGCCTCTGCCTCCAAAGTGCTGGGATTTCAGGGGTGTGCCACCACATTCAATTTTATGTAGTGCTGAGGATCAAACCCATAGCTACATGCAAGCACTCTACCAATTAAGCCACATTACCAGCCATAAATCTATATAAAGATTCTAATTTCTGATTATTTGTTGCTAATGTATAGAAAAACAATAGATTTAGGGCTGTTATCTTGTATCCTACAATTAGAATTTTCTATGTAAATGAGTAAGTTACCTGTGAATAAAGACAGTGTACTTCACCTAGCTCAACAATTATGCCATGCTGTTTCTACAATAACTACAATAAAAGTGTTGGTCACAGGGCTGGGCATGCACCTCAATGGTGCAGCCCTCACTGAACATGCACAAAACCCTGGGTCCCAGCTCTAGCATAAAACAAAACATGACCCAGTCTCTCTAAAAACAGCAGCAACCACCAAAGTAAGCAGAACAGAGCTGTTGCCAGCAGTGTTCATAAAGCCAGAACTAGAAATAAAGTAACTACCTGCCTGTCAGTGTATCCAGTATCCATGCTACAAAGCAGCATTCAGCATTCAAACACAGAAGTTAGTCACTTGCTATCTGCTCTGAGAGACAGGAAGAGAGAGAGACAGAAAACTCTGATTTCTATAATTGCCACATCATTTCTAATGTCTCATTTTCAACAAAAACCTGGGGGGGGGGTGCTCCAAATCAGGAAACGGAGCAGTCAGTAACTCAGTACACATGTTCCCAAGAAGCCTAGACTGTACTTGCTGGACAGCCTTTACATCATCTCATTATTCCCTTCTGTCAGCAGTACTAGTGTAAAAATAGTAAGTCTCATTATGGCATTCTTTTGTTTTCTGAGACAGGGTCTTACTCTGAAGTGCTGGCTGTCCTGAAACTCACTCTATAGACCAGGCTGAGGTCTGCCTGCCTGCTCTGCCTCCCAAGTGCAGGAATTAAAGATGAGCATTACCACGCGTGGCCCATGACATTCTCTGTGTGTGTGTGTCAATGTGTGAGGGGAGCTAAGACGATATCAGGAGTGGTGTTGTCATACTTACCAGCAAGTACAGCTACCCACTGAGTCATCTCTGTCACACATGACTTTTCTTTTAAAATGTTTATACACTTGTATACATGTGTGTGCCCATCCAGGACAACTGTGCGATCATGTCTCCTCCTTCCTGGTCCCCTGAAGCTGATTTAATACCACTCTCTGAAGTTCCCTGCTCAGGATGCCTTGCACCTCACAGTGTCTGCCTGTGCGCATGTCACTTGTCTAGTGAAGTCCTAGCTATATTTCATTGCTTAGCTGTAGCTCATCTGCAAACTTCTACTGTTTTACTGGCCCATGCTCCTCCTGGCACCATGTATTGCACTTTTGTGGTACCTGGAGTGTGTGTGCGTGAGCGTGAGCGTGTGCGTGTGCGTGTGCGTGTGTGTGTGTATGGTAAGGTGTCATCTATGGCCTACATGGCATTTTTAAGTTAGTGAGATAAAGTCTTCCATTTTGCGGATAAGATAAGGAAGCTTAAGAAGGTTAAATCTTGCCAAGCATTATAGCACATGCCTTTAGTCCCTGCACTTGGGTGGCAAAGACAGGCAGAGCTCTCTGAGGCCTACCTGGTCTACAGAAAGAGCTCTAGGACAGTCAGAACTGTGTGAGAGACACTGTCTCATATCATGGTGCTATCAGCTCTGGGTCCACAAATCATGTGTTTTCAGAGATAACTTGCTGTGAAGACCCAGTTGGTCTGAATTCAAAGACTGTACATGCTGTTTCTGAGACAGGGTCTGGTCATATAGCCCCGGCTGGCCTGACGCTGCAGTGATCCTCCTGCCTTAGCCTGCTGGATGCAGATGTGTACCACACATGCCTAGCGCTCTGTGCTCCTGATGATCTCATAACTGCCTTCTCTTGGATCCAGCTG
Organism: Mastomys coucha; assembly: GCF_008632895.1. NCBI lineage: Eukaryota > Metazoa > Chordata > Mammalia > Rodentia > Muridae > Mastomys > Mastomys coucha. The sequence continues at coordinate 47,078,567 of NW_022196911.1, read as the reverse complement.
GCAAGGCCATTACTGCATGAATTCCAATTGCTATCAAGATAGATTCTGAAACCATGAGGCACTATTAGAAAGTCAAAGCAGTGGGCGGTGGTGGCACACAGGTTTATCCCAGAACTCAGAAGGCAGAAGCGGGTGGATCTCTGAGTTTGAGGCCAGCCTGGTCTACAGAGTGATTCCCAGATAACTAAAGTTGGTTACACTGAGCAACCCTGTCTAGAAAAATCAAAATAAAGAATTATAAAATAAACAAAAGGAAGAAGCAAAGAAGTTCAAAACTCTCTGAGAAAACCTGGCGTATATACTTGTACTGGCATCAACTACTTAACAAAATGATCTCCGAAATGCAACTAGGTTGCTCACACTGTGATCTCAGTACTCTGAAGGCTAGGCAGAGAGATCTGGAGCCTGAGGCTAGTTGGAGATACATATAGTGATTGTCTCAATACATACATACATACATACATACATACATACATACATACATATTATACGCCTAAACCCCAGCACTCAGGAGGCAGAAGCAAGTGGATTCTGAATTGAAGGCCAGCCTGACCTTGAGTTCCAGCACAGCTAGGGTTACACAGAGAAACCGTCTTAAAAAAACAAAAATAAATAAATAAAACCAAACTAGTTTTGAGAATTTTACTACTTTTTTCTAGACATAATTTATTGGTATTTCCCGATTATATGTAGTTTTCCAGAGAGTATAGCCACCAGAAAAAGTATCACCAAACAAACAAGCAAACAAAACCAAAAAAAAAAAAAAACCCAAAATACTACTGAGCTAGACAGATTTGGTAGTGTATGGCTTTAATCCTAATATTCGGAAGCAGAGGCAGGAGGAACTTTGTGAGTTCAGGGCCAGCCTGGTCTACACAGCAGGTTTCAGAAGAGCCAAAAGTAGATAGAGGAACATCTAAAAAAACAATAGCCAGGCAGTGGTGGCGCACGCCTTTAATCCCAGCACTTGGGAGGCAGAGGCAGGTGGAATTTTGAGTTCAAGGCCAACCTGGTCTACAGAGTGAGTTCCAGGACAGCCAGGGCTACACAGAGAAACCCTGTCTCCAAAAACCAAAAACAAACCAGCCAAAAAAAAAAAAAAAACCAATAACTACTGAGCTACATTATTACTTAAATTCCACTGAAGTCAGTACTAAGAATCAGAAGTTAGGTGTTTTTCTCCTTGACCTTTTTCAGGTTGAGTGACAGATACTTTGCTCTGCCTTCTTCCCCTAAGGCATCCACCAACTTGCCGTTCCCTGGCCTAACATCCTCCTCCTGACTCTAAGCCTCTCTTTATTTAAGGATGCTTCCATGAAAGCACAGCTCTGACTTTCACCCTTTTCTCAGAGGTTGGTCATCTTCTCAGAGATGGTCCTTAGTTTACTGGCAATTCCTTCAAACCAAATCATGTTGGATATGAAGTGTCCTCTAAAAAAGGCTCACTGTAGGTACATCCCCACTGCTGCTGCTGTCAGAGGAGGCTCTGGAAACTTTAGGTGGGTGTGTAGCTAGAGGAGGCAGGGCATGTCCTTGAGGGAATACACCTTGTCTGGGACCCTTTCTTTCTGTTCCTTGTCTGCCATGAGACAAGCACTGTCCTGTGCTCCTGCAGTCATGATGCTCCAAGAGAATTATGGGCTGAAACCTCTAAAATCATGAGACAAAACAAACAATTCTTCCCTTTATGTTATTCTCTCAGTATTCTGGTCACAGCTCAGACTCAATCTACCTTATAATTACGTTTACCAAGTACTCAATAAGTGCTTTTGGGGTCTGCAAATAAACTGGAGGCAATACTCCCCTCCTCGTCTTTAGGATGTCTATTAGCATTATACATAGAAAAATGTTAACAGCCTTCATAAAAATAGACCTATCCCAATGGCACTTGTGAGTCATCCTGGCCCCAGCTGGACTCACTCCGAAGCACTTACATTATTGTTGTGCAGATACTCAATCGCTCGAAGGATCTGGAACAGGTACTTTCTTAGCCGCTTACTCTCTAGTCCATGACAGTAATGCTGTAGCTCATCTAAGACTGTGTGGTCAATAAATTCAAATACCAAATGAATTTTCTTCTTTTGTCTAAAAACTTCAATCAGATTGACCAGGTTTTCATGACGAAATTGCTATTGACAAAAGAAACAAGAGTTTTAAATAAAATTGTTTCAAAGAGTAGTTCATACAAACACCTACATAATTTTGAAATGAAACAAAAGCGGTTTCAGTTTCTTTTCTTTCAACAGAATGTCTCAACTGGTTTGGAACACACTTAATGTGTAAAAATTATGGTAAGTGATTTCTTGCTCTCTGTAGAAAAAGGTGAGACATGTTGCCATCTGATTGTTTATTAAAATAATTTAGAACTAGTGTACCACAATGCAATAAGAAATGGCTTGCTATCTTTTAATTTGGTTAGTACCTAACCCATGATATTTAAAAGGACTTTATGAGTTGGGCATGGTGGCGCAAGCCTTTAATCCCAGCACTTTGGAGGCAGAGGCAGGTGGATTTCTGAGTTTGAGGCCAGCCTGGTCTACAGAGTGAGTTCCAGGACAGCCAGGACTATACAGAGAAACCCTGTCTTGAAAAACCACAAAAAAAAAAACAAAAACAAAAACTTATAAATAAAATAAAATTGCACTTTGTTTCATGTTGGTTATTTTTGTAGTTGTTTTTATTCTGATTTTAGAGACAAGGGCTTGCTAATGTATTCCCACCTAGTCCAGAATTCACAACCTTTCTGTCTTAGTCTCTACAGTGCTGGAATTTCAAATATGAGCCACCACATTCAATGTGCAGTTGTTTTGTTTTCTGAAAACTGAACTTGGGCTCTTCTCACATGCTGAGCTGAGATGCACCTACCCACTAAGGTCCTCATGTTTTTGCATGAGCATGGGCTTTTATATTCTTGATGAATAAGTGTTGGTCTGCATTTATGTATGCACACTATATATATGCCTGGTGCCTTCAGAGATCAGAAGAGGGTGATGCAAGATCTTCTAGAACTAGATTCAAGGATGGTTGTGGTGCTGGGTACCAAACCTGGAACTTCTGCAAGAACAAGGGCTCTAACTGCTCAGCCATCTCTCTATCCCAAGCATGGACTTCAACATCTTTAAGATGTGCTATATTTTTACACAACTTATTCTCTAATTTTGGTCTTAAACCCCAGAGGATAGACCATAAGTTCTAGGTGTCATTTATGAATCTACTTGATAATAAAGAGTATCAAAATGTTTAAAATACCTGCAAACCTGTGAAATGACATAGAAACGACATAAACATACAAGTATTTATGGTATTTTTATTCATTGTCTATTCTACAATTCTACTAAACAACAAAACACCCTTTGTTTCAGCTACTTGGGAAGTACAAATAGGAAGATGAATCTGAGACCAGCCTAGGCAACACAGTGAAACCCTCATTTCATACAATCAAAAATTAATTTTAAAAACAAAAAATCCAGGATGGTGAGATGGCTCAGCGGTTAAGAGCACTGACTGCTCTTCCTGAGGTCCTGAGTTCAAATCCCAGCAACCACATGGTGGCTTATAACCATCTGTAATGGGCATCTGACGCCCTCTTCTGGTGTGTCTGAAGACAGCTACAGTGTACTCATACATAAAATAAATAAATTAATCTTTTTTAAAAATCCCTTTTGTAGTGGTATGAACATGGTCAAAAATAATTTTAAGGAGTTGGGAAGGTGACTTAGTGGAAAAGGCGCTTGCAGGCACAGGCAAGCCAGTCATGGCAGTGGGGCCTCTAACTAGCACTGAATGGGGCGGGGATGGGTAAATGGAAAGGTGACTCACTGCTCAGCCAGTCTAGCTTAGTCAGTGAGCTCCAGATTTAGTGAGGATTCTGTTTCAAAAAAAGTAAGGAAGAGTGATAAGAGGCACATGTATGCCTAAACACATACATACATATACTCCACATAAACATATACACAAATAAATGCTTTTACATATTTAAAAATAATTTTAAAATGTCAAAAAATTGCTATGTATCAGCATAGGAAACAAATGAAGCTTAATAGTTTAGTAGTTTATTCTATTTTTCAATCTATTATCCTTACTACAATCAATTCTGAAATATTTAGCCATTTTTAAAATAAAAATATTTACTAATTTGGATTAAAAAATGGTATATTTTTAGTATTAGTTTCACTAGCACACTATGATTTTTTTTTTTATATTGCTTTTACTCCAGTGGTACAATGTCAAGTTTTCTACTTTCTTGTGACTAACAGAGACTAAAACCTTGAAACATGACTAGTAGAAAATTGTGCCAAAATACAATGCCAGACTCCTTCCTTCTTTTTGCTCTCAGTTTCCATGTTTAGCAAGAAGTCCCAATGTGATGCTCAGCACGGAAACTCTGACAGCAGAGAGGAGACAGTGAAGGGTGAGTACTCTGCAACACAAGAATGGCCTGCCTAGGGAAAACTATTGGCTTCCTGTCTGCTCTGCATGTGTGTCTGTGCATATGTGCATGCCTGGTGCCCAGCCTCGGAACTAGAATTACAAATGGTTGTGAGCTACCATATGGGTGCTGGGACTTGAACCCAGGTCTTCTGCAAGAACACATGCTCCTAATACACAAGCCATATCTGCAGCCCTTAGTCTTTAAAGACTGAACAATTGAGGAAGCAGAGAGCCAGGGGTGGTAGCATTAGATCCTGGAGATTGTGAGGCAGAGCTCTAAGTGCAAGGCAAGTCTGGTCAGACAACACTTCCATAGATAAGCTAACTGCTCTATTGGTTCTTTAATGAGATTCTAAAATTTAATTAAAATTGAGTTATTTGGACAACCATTTTAGGTTAAGAATATTAACAAATATAAGAAATCTTACTAGATTATGTTAAATTGAAAAGTAATGGGTGGTGGCATATGCCTGTAATACCAGGACTCCAGAAGCTGAGGCAGAATGAGGAAGGGTTTGATCTAGCCTGGGCTATCCAGTGAGTTTCAGGCTAGTCTGGACTATGCAGCAGCTCAGAGCACTAGCTACTCTTCCAGAGGACTCTAGCTCTTTTACATTTATTGACTATTTTATGTGTAAAATTCACTATTTTACTTGCAGGTATGTCCATACATCAGGTTCATGTCTGATGTCCAGGGAGGTCAGAAGAGAAAATCAGATTTCACCCTATGGGTTCTAGGAATCGAATCCAGGTCCTCTGAAAGAGCAACAAATGCTCTTAACCCTGAGTCATCTCTCCAGTCCCTAGGGCTCTGGTCTAAATCCTCAGGCTCATAGTCATCTGCAACTCCAGTTCTAGGGAATGAAACATCTTCTTCTGTCTTCTGTGTGCACTCATGAACATAGTGCATAGACATACATGCAGGCAAAGCACCTATACACGTAAAGTGAAATTGTGTTAAGTCTAAAAATGTTTTAAAGGAAGAAAGGTAGGGAGAGATGGCAAGCAGGTGGGCCAGGCCATCGGAGTCAGTCAGAGTAGTTTTAAGTGGTATTTTGCAAATGGTGTCACATGTCTTTAATCCCAGCACTCATGAGGCAGAGGTAGGCAGATATCTCTCTGTTCTATGAAAGAAGTTCCAAGGCAGCCAGGGCTTCATAATGAGACTTTTTCTTATAATACAAACAACAACAAAAGAAATGAAATGTCTTAAAGTAATTTGCATATACCAGACATGGCAGCTCTGTGAGTTTGAATGCAGCCTAGTCTACATAGCAAATTCCAAAACATCCAGGGATACATAGTAAGACTGTCTCTCAAATAAATAATTTGCATGCATTTATAACAACAAAACATGCTTTCAGGTTTATCTCAGTGTTCCTGTCACTCTTGGTTAGTTTTATAAAAATTATTACACAGGGGCTGGAGTTGTCACTCAGCTGGTAGAGTGCTGTATAGCATGCACAAAGCACTGGGTTTGATTCCTAGCACCAAAGAAAACTGGGTGTCTAGATGGCTCAAGGGGTAAAGACATCTACTGTCAAGCCTGACAACCTGAGTTCAATCCTTGAGAGCCTTCCAATTTTTGCAAGTTACCCTGTGTCCTCTGCCTGTGTATGAACACACACAATAAATGTAATTTAAAAATTAAAACAAAGCAGGCATGGTGCTGCATGTAATCTCAGTGCTAGAGAGGTGGGGGCTGGATGCTGCGTTTACCTAGACCCCAGTCTCAAGGCAAGAAACCTTAAGGCACCTAGATTCCAGTGACTAGAAAATTTGCATTTGGAGGCTTTTCCCCCCTCACTTTCAGTCTCTAACTATGGACTCTCCTAGCCTACTAATTATCTCCTAATTCTATTTCTCACTTAAGGAGCACCAATTGCCTGCCAGCCTTGTTTCATTTCATCAGGCAGGGACTGGTGTCTCTCATAGTACAAAATTATAATATCTTTACTAGCTTTTACTTTTCCCTCATACAGTCTAGGATAGAGCAGTTCTGAGTGCCTACAGGTGCTAGTGTAGTGTTCTAGTTAGAAGCAAATTGACTTATAATATCTAATATAGATAAAAAAGGAAAACACTTTTGTAGCAGATAAAGACGGCAGGAATAGCTAGGATCCTCATCACATAGAAAACCCCTAGACTTGTCTCAGGAACTAATGCACCTAGATTCCAGTGACTAGAAAATTTTATTTGGAGGTTTGTTTGCTTTTATTTTTTCCCCCCAGTTTCAGTCTCTAGCTGTGAACTCTCCAAGGAACTATTCACATTCTTTTTACTACTGAGCTCTTTGGCCTAATAGACCTAGCACACCTGCAGTGCCTTGAGCTCCCCTGATACTGTTGCTGTTTGTAAAAGCCTAGTAGTCTTCAGTTACATATCCCTGCCACCTCCAAGTCAACATTTCCAAAACTGAACTAGTTCTCAACCTCTCTTCCAACTCACATCAGCTGCAGTGTTCTTTGGACTTCAGGGCATCTCTGACTCCTTTCTATATGCTTCTATACTCTCCCATGTTATCTGCAGTCTATCACACAACTTCGTATCTATTTACACTGCTGAATCTAAAAATGGTTTCATGATACTAGCAGCATTCCTGAACTAAGTTCTTATCAGACCACCTTAGTTTTCAGTCTAATACATTCTATAGACCACTGCTAAATTAAAGTATTAACTAAAACCTTCAGTCTCCATCTCTTTAAAGAAAATCATTTTTGTGCTTTTGAGACAGAGTGTCATGTATTCCAATCTGGTTTAGAACTCAGTATGTAGGCAAGGATGGTAACAGGAGTATATACTCTCAGTTTTATATGGTACTGGGGCTCCAGGCGTGCTTGACAAGCACTCTACCAACCTAACATCTCAAGCCCCCCAAACAAGTTTTGACTTCTTAGCCTAAAACACTTTAAAATCTGCTTCCAATTTACTACACTAATCACACCTCTTTCTAATTCTATACAGAAAACTCATAGACAAGTATCTATTCTTTTTCTTTCCATTCTTGCTCTGTTCCGTTTTAGTCTTCCTGGCCTTAATGCTGTTCCCCTAACCTGGAACCCAGTAGTATCTCCATCCTACCCCAATGCCGCACATCACTCAAGGACGAGGACATACCCTATTTTCTGTTTAAATCACC
>NW_022196911.1:47054930-47070987 GCF_008632895.1 Mastomys coucha | reverse complement strand
AAAAAAAAAAAAAAAAGAAAGAAAAAAAAAACCCTGCCCCATCAAACAGGAATTTGTGGAATTTAATATTAACCATTAAATAAATAACAAATGAACAAAAACCCTGTGTGGGTATGTGATTGTGTGCACATGCCTGCAGGTGTCCTTGAAAACCAGAAGCAGGTACAGGATTCCTGGAAGTGGGAGTTACAGGCAGTTGTGAACCTGCTGAAGTAGGGTACTGGGAACTGACTTTAGTCTTCTACAAGAGTAGTAAGTGCTTTTAACCACAGAGCCATCTCTCTGACCCAGAATCAACCCCTCTTATTCAGGATTATTTTACTATACCCTCCTGCGTAGTTATGCCATTAAGGAACATTTTTTTTTCAAGACAGGATTTCTTTGTTTAACAGCCTTGGCTATCCTAGAACTCACTCTGTAGACCACGGTGGCCTTAAACACAGAAATCTACCTGTCTCTGACTCCCAAGTACTGGAATTAAAGGTGTGCACCCCGTACCTGGCAAAAAAACAATTTTTCCCTTCTTTCTACTCTTAGCTTTTTCCATAATCCCTTGTACAAAGTAGACATCCTTATTAAGTATTATACTTGAATAGTTTTGAATGATTTCACAATATTAGCATAATTCTGTTACATACAAGCACACAAATCTTAATAAAAAAAGTACAGACTGTAGACAATGAGGGTTTCTCTACGACAGGTCTTAGTATCTGTTAATGGAAATATTCTTTCATATATTTTTATCCCGTAACAATTTCTTTTGACTTATATAATCAAGGCAAAAGACAATGGGTGTTTCAATGTAGGACTGTAAATCTTAGCACTGGAAAAAATAATGCATTCCAAGGCAGCCTGGGCTGCATAGCAAGATAGGCCCCAATGGGAAAACAATAAAAATATATATAATAAAAGGCAAAAGAAGCAAACCTTTAGAAACTTTATTTCTCTCGTTGCAATTTTGTTGACAGATTTTTCTGGTTTCTCATAGAATATCTTAATGGCCACTATCCGCCCAGTATCTTTATGTTTGCATTTCATGACTGTTCCATAACTTCCCTCTCCCACTTTTCCAAGGGTTTCATACATCTCCATTTTCAAGCCTGGCTTCTACTTCACAGAAATAAAGAAAGACAATGTTAAACGTTCACACTTTCAATTATAAAAGCTGGATAATGCATAGAGATAACCCCGTACTTTCTGATATAAGAACAAAAACTAGGAGTGATGGCTACAGCAGAGCCTATTCGTGGGAATTCTTAAGTTGTCTGAGAAGCTCCAACTTTCACCAGAATGTAGGATGTCCTTCATTAAGCTTCATTTAGTGAAGACAGGAATTGAGAAATAAAAGAGAGGTTTGATGTGCGTTTAACTCAGGCATCCTTTTAGAATACAGGATTTAGAATATAAGGTCCCCTTACAACAATGGAAGTCAAGCTAAAAAAGTCCCACCAACAAACACTGCAGGTTCCTTGTCAGAGGCCACGGTCCACCCAGCGTGGGGACCCCCACCTTAGCACTAGTCACCCATATGTCCTGCCCTCTCCTTAAACAGACAGTCTGTGCAGCCCCAACCCGAGTGGCCCGTCTCGCCGCACTGTCGACCTCGTCCTGAGAACCGCCGCCGCCTCAGCCCATCCTGTAGTCCCGCCAGCCCGGCTGCGTGGAAGTCCCAGCCGGCCACGGGACACCACACCTCCTGTCCTGGCCGACCTTGCCCGCTCCGGGCAGCCGGACGCCCTGGCAACGGGGTGAGGGCGGGGCCCTGCGGCGTTCGGAGCACAGTACGCAAGACTGGAAATTGCTGGGGTCCTGACCCGGAAGGGAAAGTGACACGAAGCGGAAGATAGATGCAAGGGGGTGGGGGAGGGACGCAGGAGGCCCGTGTGCTTGCAGGTGGTGAGGATGAGGGAGAGCGGGGCATTTTATAGCAGAATGAACGCCCTTGAGGCTTTCGCCCGGCAAGAGAGCGTTTTGGATTGCCTTTGGATTGATTACTGGTCCCTTACTTGTGCCTGGTTCTAGGAGGTTGAGATAACTGATCTCCAAGAAAGACTTATGAGGCTACAGTTTGTCAATGTTGCATTACTATTCCATACAACCGATTTCGACCTCAAAGTCGACATAATCCTTAAACCAGGGACAAAATGGTTTTTGGGTAGAGGGCTTAGCTCAGTGGTAAGACACATACTCAGCATTCACTACTCTCCTGACTTATTTCTAACACCAATTCTGTACACATTTTCAGTTTCCAGTTACTACTGTTTTGTAATTACTAGTAATCCCTTTTTGTTTGTTTTGAGATAAGGGCTACTATGTAGCTCCAGGTGGCCTGGGATTCATCATGTATACCACTAGGCTGGCCTCAAACTCCCAAGAGATCATCTGCCTGCTTAGACTGCTATGCTGTGCGCCACCTTATCTGGCCCTAGCAGTACTTTTAAAAGTTTTCTCATGACATGTGAAATGCAAAACTTTTTAGGAAAACAAATAATTCACCAGACTCTGAGTAATGTATAAGGACGCCTCGGAATGTACATTTAAATAACCCGCAGAGCTTTTTAAAGGGCTCCGTTTTTAGAGATCTCGATTTAACTATAATAGCCAAAGTAGGTCAACGAGATGGCTCAGTAGGAAAAGGCTACGAATCCCAAGTTCAATCTCTTGGACCTACGTGGTGGAAAGAACCAACTCCTCCAAGTTGTCTTGTGACCTTACACACAAATGAATGTGCACAAGTGTGCTGAGTAGTGCAAAAAAGTAACTAGTTTGCTTTAGTTAAAAAAAAAAAAAGTTTAGGGTTGGAGAGATGGCTCAGCCGTTAGGAGTACTGACTACTCTTCCAGAGGTCCTGAGTTCAGTTCCCAGCAACCTCCTGGTGGCTCACAACCATCTGTAATGAGAGCTGATGCCCTCTTCTGGTGTTTCTGAAGACAGCTACAGTGTACTCATATAAATAAATCTTTAAAACAACAACAAAAACAAAAACCAGTTTAGAAGCATTTCAAATTTTGTTACTAATTGCTAGAGCTGGGCTCTGGAGCTTGAGAGTGAGGAGGGATGGGTACTTGGTTTGGATTTTTCTTTTCTCTATAAATAAGAATGTCATAGTTAAGTCTTATAATACTATGAGACCAGATATATGTTTACTTAATATTTGTTATGAACTAAATATTTGCAAGGAGCAAAGCATGAATTAGTAAGTCCCTGCCATCACTAACTTACAATCCCAGCACTCAGGAGAGAGGAAGTCAGAACTATGTGAGACTGAGGCCAGCCTAGTCTACATAGCAAGTTCCAGACCAGCCTGAGCTACATACACCCTGTTTTAAAAAGTGAAATTATAGTTCTAAGACCGGGGTTGTAGGTTTCCAGCAAGCCACCTGGCCATGAAATTGTGTGGATTTTGTTAACATTCTACCTACTAATATTTTTGGGAAGCACATTCTCTTTTTATCGAGAAAAGGTTTCTCTGTGTAGCCCTGGCTGTTCTGGAACTATGTAGACCAGGCTGCCCTCGAACTCAGAAATCTGCCTGCCTGTGTTTCCCAAGTGCTGGGATCAAAGACGTTGCGCCACCACTGCCCAGCCTATCCCGTCCATTTTTCGGCTAGGTGGGAAGAAAAAAGCCAAGGCACTTGTTACCTAACACAGCTCCTCGAAGAGGAGCTGAAGGCCAGCCTAGGGGACCATTTTTTCCCCAAGACGAGGTCTCTCTGTGCTCTAGGTGCTGTGGAGTTTGCAGACCTCTAGTCCCTGCCTACCTCGTGCTGGAGTTGTGCTTGAGCACTGCATCCTTCTCAATAAAATGTTAAAGGGTTACATAAGGCCCTGGACTTCTATCAAATACATCAAAGAGAAGAAACGTAAAGGTAAGAATATTTAACTTTTAGCTTAGTCACATTGTGAGGACACAGCAGCGGCTAGCAAGAGTTAGACATACCTGACAATCCTCAAGGTTACTTTTTTGCGGGGAGGGATGAGACTCTCAGGCGGCCCAGGGTGGCTACCATCCCGCTTCACTGAGGCTAGCCTTATACTCCTGATCCGAATGGTGGGATTAGCAGGATGCACCAAGACGCTGGGTTCTCAAGGTCATTTTAAATCAAGAGAATTGTTTGAAGAAAGGAGGGATAAGGACAGTGGGAAAGGTTAACCCTTCCTCTTTTCATGGAACTATGGGAAGGAGTGGAACAGTGGAGTCTCGAGCTCCTCCCCCTTCTTGAGTTAAAGAATTCCGCATCTACTACTATACTACACTGTTCCGGTCTCTAGAACTAACAAATCCTCAAAACAGGGCTAGAAGCTAAACACCAGAATTCCAGGAGCCTGTGGGGGGGTTGGAGGGGGCGGCAGGGGGCGGTTGTGTGTGGTGGTGGTCAATGCTTCTGAACCTGCTCCGAATCAGCACCCCCCAGCACTTCCGGTCCATTTGGCCTCTCTTTGCTATTGTACAAAGCTTGTGCTGAGTTACCTCAGACTCGAGATATAACTCCTAGCCATGTCTGCACAATCTCTCCCCTAATCTGAATCATTTTTGTAGGTTTCTTTGACAACCAGCAGCCCATTGATATGCTCTAAAATCACACCCACTCATTTCTTGAGAAATAACAATTGTGCCCCACCGCAGGCAAATTCACAGATTCCAATTCAAAGACTCCACAGATGGAGTCTTTAAGGCTCGAGCAATCTATTCCACTCTCATTTCTGTATAGATTCTAAGTATGGAAATCCCATTCGCAGGAACAAGCTATGGATTCAAATGCCCTTAATCCCATCTCATTTGCACCGACCTAGCATTCAAAGCCGCTCATTACAAGGCTTTGCCACACTTTCAGTACCTGTCCCACGTACCAGAGTTGCTAAGCCACTTGAAACACAGAATTAAGTCCAGAAATTTTTTTTGTTCCGTTTTAAAGACTCAGAACGCAAGCGGCTCCTTCCACAATGTCTCCTTATGCAAAGTCCCAGTACCTTGGGACCAAAAGAATAACGTATGACTAGAGGTGTCAACTCCTTTAAACTCAAGGACCTTGCTTTTGTTAGACCTGAAACCAAGAGCCAGGCTAGGCCGTCACGTGACTTGTTCTGATGGCGTCACAGGCACACGTGGTTCTAGATACTTCGCTCCCTCCCCCTCAGGGGTGGATTGTTGACAGCACCGCTCGCGGTCACGTGACCTGACGTCATCCCACCTCCTCTCCCCCGAAATCTCAGGCTCCGGATGCACCACTCTCTCCCCGTCCGGCCGAACTTGAAACTGGCGACCGGGGGCGCGAGGCGAGGTATCGTGCGGGCTCCGTCGGCGCCGGGCCGGCGGAGTCCAGCGTGAGCACTGAGCGGACCCTCCGTCGTGTCCCCACCAGCAGCCAGCCCGGAAGGCGGCCTCCCGCTCCTCCTGCGCCGCGCGCGCGCCCGCTCGCCCCGCCCCCTCCCCCCTCCTCCCGTGGTGGTACTGGCGGAGGGCGGAGGGATCCGGAGGCGGCGGAGGGAGACGTCATTGCAGGGTTGTTTGTGCAGTCTCGGCGGCGGCGGCGACCCACAGTGATTCGGCCGCTGCGCCGGGGGGTGGGGGGGCTGAACGGGACTCTTTTCTTTCAGACTGACCGCGGGGCAGCTGCGGAGCATGTCGACCCCGGCCCGTAGGAGGCTCATGCGGGATTTCAAGCGGTAAGGGCCCTCGTCTTAGCCCCAAATGACGGCCTCTTCCCGTAGCCAGGAACCGTAGGGCGGGGATTCGGGATAGCTTCCCCCTGGTGACCCCGAGGAGGCCGGCAGTGGCCTGCGGGACCCGCGGCAGCCCCGGCTCACCGGCGGCTCTCACTCCCTCTCGCTTCATACCTCTCCCTGTCTGAGTAAAGATGGTCGGTTCTACAGCCTCCTGCCCTTCCTCCCCTCCCCCCAAAGTAGGAAGGTGGCCATCGCTAGGCCTAGGTGTCCCAGAGGCCCACCTAGGCCAAATGCAGACGCTTCCCTCCCGCCTCTGCACCCTGCGGCGTCCCCTCCTCAGGTAGTGTGAGTGAGCTTGTCCTGAGGCTCGGGCCCCTCCTGGCGGGCCAATCCAGCTTTTGTTACAGGGCCCCGCGACCTCCTGTGTGTAGTGGGGTTGGGGTGAATACTACCCCAAATCTCTTTACCTTTCTGCAGTGGTGAGGGTGGGGTCTGCTGCGCGAGGTCCGGAGGTGGTTAGCCCATCCCCCGAAACCCGATCTGCCCCCGCCCACCTGGAAGGACCTTGAGAACTGGCTCGGGAAACCTGGGCCTGGAGCTAGCCACTCGGGTTGCCAGTGCCTTCTGGAACTAAGATCTGGCTGCCGAATAAAGGCCTATCTATAGCCTCCCCAGCCTGGAAAAATGCCTTCGGTCATACTGGAGCTAATCTGATACTCCACCTGGGCCTCCTTTTGGAAAATAGGGGTTTATAGGAAATGTGGGGCTTGAAGGAAGAAAATGACCTCTCCCTCCACTTCCAGTTGTTTACCTCTCCTTGGAAACGTGCAAGTGCAGAAACAGTAACTTGAAATCCAGCGACAACATCCTCCTAAGTTTTCTTTCTGGGCAGACCCACTGTGATTGAGACAGATCTGTAATATAAAAACTTAGATTTGCCTCTCAGGAAGCAACCGCTCAACTTTGCCATTATAAAGAAAGCCCTTTATGAGACATTTGGAAGCTATTGTCTTGGGACCTGGGCAGCTTCATCATTTAATTCGTTGCTGATTTTAGCCACTTAAAATTGAGGAATCAAGCTGTAAATTTGCCCCTCTCAGCCCTGTTAGTGGTCTAATCTGCTTGAGGTGGACTGATTGCCAAGTGTCCACTTAAAAATCACGACATACTTTGTGTGATGGACAGGGTTTCCTTGTTTGTTTGTTTTTTTAATGATCTGACAGACAAGGAGATGTCCTTTTTTGTGCAAAAGTCACCCAAGGCTTGAAGACATTATATTTGATTAGCTCTGTAACTGATATGCAAATAAAACTTCCCATTATGGATAATGCATCATCTATTATTATTTATCTTGTTCATTTTTGCAATTTCTGTACTTGATTCCCAGTTGAATACAAGGTGCCCTTTGTGGTTTTCCAAGGATCTTGAGGTTACATGGAATTGATGATGACGTCTGTTGAAAGGCCTGAGGTATATTTGGCCTGAGAGCAGAGTCTTTAAAATAGAGACTTCTGGAAAGGCTAGCTGGAGCTTCTGGCTACTTTAGAACTATCTGAAGCACAGGCCAGAAAGTAAGACTTGCTTTCTAGTTAAATTGAATGTTTTTTTAGTCATTTAGTGTATAGAGCTTTCCTATGTTTTGGTGATGTGCAGTGTCTGTAGTTAGGACTGGGGATCCTTCCAAGATTAAGGTAGAAAAATTGTAGCGCTTTGGTTTTGGTTTTGTGTTTGGTTTTTGTTTTTTGAGATTGGGTTTTTCTGTGTAGCCCTGGCTGTTTTAGAATTCACTCTGTATAGATCAGGCTGGCCTCCAACTCACAGATATCCACCTGCGTCCCAAGTAAGTGCTGCTGTAATAAGTATATTAACCTGGTTGATTCATTTAAATCATAGCTCATTTCAGCTCCAACTATAACAAGTCAGTCTAGCCAGTCTCTCAGAATAGGTTCAGTAGAATTTGACCTCACTGACATTTATGTTCAACTCTGAAAATGACTACTGTGGATTTCTAGATTGCAAGAGGACCCACCTGTGGGGGTCAGTGGTGCACCATCTGAAAACAACATCATGCAGTGGAACGCAGTTATATTTGGGTGAGTTGAAGTAGGGATTGCTCAGGAAAAGTAAGTATATGAGCACTAGGGAAAGAGTCTGGGGGCGAGCCTGAGACTCACTTGTTGGGGGTAGGGGCACATCTCTTGAGAACCTTGGGCCTCCCTTGCGCATTGTGCTCCCATCACTAAGCTGTATACTCAGCTTCTGAAACATTTTAGTGAGTCTGGGGCAGTTATATAAAATTGCTCTGCTCCTTGCCCTTACGTTTAATTTGGTTTCTTTCCCTTGAGCCGAGGTGTTGCAGTGTTGCTCAGGGTGATTTTGAACTGGGCTGAAGTGATCCTCTTGCTTTAGGCTCTCTGGAGTCGGTGGGGTTGTAGGATCTGACACTGTACCTGGCTGTGGTATGGTTTTATGGTCACTCCAGGTAATTAATCCTAGGGTTTGAAGACTTTGAGTGAAGCTGAGTGGTAGACTGCTTGCCTGCCATGCATATGGCCCTGGGCTTGATCCCCACACTAATAAGTAAATATTTGCTTGAAATTAAATGGGCTGATAAAGGAGATCAGGTAAGTCACTTCATATAAAATGTGCCTTGCAAGTGTTTATGCCTGTACTGTTGGAGCTGTAAAAACACTTGGAAACAAAAGGACTGAAAACTTTGCTGTGACAAGAATTTCAGCTAAAATTTATATGTGCACAGCCCACAGAGAAGCCAGTTTTACTTTGGGTAATGCTGGGGTTGTATCCAAGCATTTTAGCACACTGCAGGCAAATGCTCCATCACTGGGCTTCACTCTTAGCACCTTTGAAATTTTATTGAGATGGACTCTTGACACAGGTGGGGTTCTTCAGCCCTTTTATCCAGCACTTGGAGGCTAAGGTCCAGGATGCTGACTGAGGCCCTGTTTCACAACAAAAAAAGATCTCTATGCATTTTTCAGGCCTCCAACTTAGGATCCTCTTGCTTCAACATCCTCAGTAGTGGGAACACAGGCATGGGCCACCATATTTAATACCTTTTTAATTTTTGTTTGTTATTTGTGTATGCGAGTGCGTGTGCCCTCGTGCTGTCTGGCTGACTGACTAACTGAGCAGATATCTGTAACCCATAACACTCACTGTAGAGGTAAGATGACAACTGTGTAGTCATTTCTGTCCCTCCATCATGTGTTCAAGAGAGAGTATGGCAAGTAGTTCTACCTGCTAAACTACCTTGCTAGCCCTGCACATCCTTTTTGATTTAAAACTTAAAATTGTTTTGATTATGTGTGTTTGTCTGTATATGGGATTATGGGAGTTTGTCACTACAGCTGGTTATGGTATGGTATGATTTTACAGTCAACCCAGGTAATTGATTAAAAACAAGGGTTTGAAGGGTATGTGTACAAGAGAACAGGTGCCCATGGAAACCAGAGGCCAGTGTCTGATGTCCTAAAGTTGTAAGCTGCCTGACGGGGGTGCTGGAAACCAAACTCCTGTAAGAGGCTTTTTCAAGTACTTTTAATCAGTAAGCTGTCTTCCAAGAATCTACATTTATAACTAGTGGCACACTAGAAATGTAGCTAGCTCTGTGGTGGAGTGCTTGCCTAACATTCTTGAAGTCCTGGTTTCAGTCATCTGTAATCATAGCCCCTGGAAGGCTGAGGCAAAAGGATCACAATGTAGAGCCAACCTGGGCTGTTTATTTAGAAGCCCTTATCTCAAGAAAATCAAAATCAGTAGGTATACTGAAGCATACTTAGTAAATCTTAGCGCTCAGGAGTATGAGGCAGGAGGATTGCTACACAGTCAGGCCAACCTGGGCTGTGATACCCGAACCCCACCCCCACGCCAGCTGGTTTTTTTTTTTTTTTTCCTGTGTATGAGTGTTGCATCCTTTTTAAAATTTTAGTTTGAGATGGTCTTGCCAGGTTAGTCAGGCTGGCCTAATCCTGTGTATCTTCAGTAGTACTCAAACTTTGCATCTCCTTGCTTCTGCCCCTGAGAATCTGGGAATACAAGTATGTGGTATCATGCCCACTTGTAGACTCTTGGCTTTTTGTTGGTTGTTGGTTTTGGCTTTGAAAACAGGGTTTCTCTGTGTAGCCTCTGGCTGTCTTGGAATGAACTCTGTAGCCCAGATTGGCCTCTAACTCAAGATATCCACCTGCCTCCTCCTTCCCAGTGCTGGGAATAAAGGCATGTGCCACACTACACTTGGGTGTGTGCCGCCACACTTTGCTGTACGGTATTCTTTTTGCAACAAAATCATAGACAAGTTTCCTTTTAAAAAAAACTTGATCATTGAGAGTCCTTTGTGCTGCCTGAGTTCAAGCCAAGGAAGGCTATGGCAGTCTGATTGGTAAGGTTTGCACAGCTCTCAGGAGCAGGGTGAGTGCCGTCCTTCCTAGTTCTCAGCTTATCCTTCCCTTCGCAAAGACAGAGAAAGAAGAGTAAAAATCTTCTTTTAATCAGAGATCTTTTTGTTTTCAGACCAGAAGGGACACCCTTTGAAGATGGTAAGTAATTCTTATTATCTGTATATTAAAAAGGATGCCCTTTGGTCAGAGACTCTAACACTATTTGAAGAGAGGCTCTACTCTTAATAAGCGCTTTGCATACTAAGCAAGCACATGAAAAGTTCATGGGGATCTTTTTTTTGCAGACCATCTTGGTCACCTCACTATTTTCCTCTGTGACATGGTTTGCCTATAGAGTTGTAGGTCTAAGTGGTCTGTGTTACAAAATAGTTGATATTTGGGCGGCCTAATAGAGGGTGCTCCTCGGCTACTACCAAGTGGGTAATTGTGTTTCCTTGCTTCATTGTCTGCATTGATGCAAATCCCTAGCACTTAGAATCCAGAGCTTGGAATGTCCTAAACAAGCACACCACTGCCAGGCATCCCCGAGTCCTGAATCTATAGTTACCAGTAGCTTCACTACTCATTAGCACCCAGAAATATTGTGCAGTCATTTGCGTCTCAAGTTGGGTCTAACAGAAGCCAGGAAAATGGGAGAATGCTTCTAATCTGTAATCACAATTAAGTTTATTAAATTGACTTAAAGCAGGTACTGAAAGATTTTCCCTAATTATAGTGGATTTTAAAAAATTAAGCAGCTTTGCTGTAATAATCAGAATGACTTCAGAATTCATCTGTTCAGCATATTTGACAAGAATAATTACTGTGAACTATTTGTGAGGGGAGCACCTGAAAGCCTGAGAAGCGAGTGGTACTGAACTTGGACTCTGGAATATTAAGTACCTGTTGAAGAGTAAAAAGACTGGTCTAGATGTGGGTCCTAGACTAAAATGCTGTAGAATAACCTAGCATTTCTATATTTGAGATAGATCTCACTGTAACCCCTCGTGTAGCTCTAGACTCACAGAAATCCTCCTGTATCTGCCTTCCAAGTGCTAAGACTATCCTCTTTCTCACTAAACATGTATGCACGTGTAGGGATACGTGCCACACTGTCATCTTACTTATTTCTAGGTAGGTATGAGGAATCCCAGGACCTACTGAATGATTGTAGCAATTTTTTTTGACTATCTCAGGACTTCTCAGCTGTGGTCCATTCCCAACCCCTTCAGGATGTCTTGAGTCCCCCATTCAGGAGACCATGCGATCATCTTGATACCAGTGCTATGTTGACCTTTGCATGGCTGGTACAAAAGCAGCCTAACTAAGCTAAATCTGTACCTAAGTAATTGAGCATCTAAGAACAAGCTGAGACTGTGGCCACACTGAGCTAGCTAACAGTTGTTATGTTCTGTGCATGTTAAAAGGACTTGGTGATAGTTGAAATTGCTCATGTCATTACACAGACCTCTTGGTCTGCTCCGTAATGTTCTGCGTGATGAAGGGACATTAGAAGTACTTCCACAGCTGAGTCAGTTGGAGCTTGGGCTGCTGGGTTTTCATGAAATGTGTTTTCTTGAAAGAATGACTGATAGGCCTAGAGTAGTAGCTGCAGAGTGTGTGCCTGGCATGGCCTTGGATCTGCACTGAAGCACTGTCCAAAAAAAAAAAATGGCAACGCTTTCAAGTACAGCAGTTAAATTCTGCTGTACTTTTCTTTTTTTTTTTTTTTTATTTCTGTATATATTTTTTAATTACATTAAACTTGTAATTGAGTACAGAGAGGTGGTTTTGTTTGTTTGTTTGTTTGTTTGTTTGTTTGTTTTTGGGTTTTTTTTTCCCCCGATGTTCCATTGCAACAAACCTTTAAAAAAAAGAAAAAAGCTTGTGCAATATCAGACCAGTCTAGTTATCTGAAAGGGCTGTAAAAATCCTTTTCAGTTCCATATTGTGTGAGGCCATATTTTCTTCATGTACTGTATGTCAACCAAACAACATATTGTAACAGATTGCATGGAGATAAGAGAAGAGAACCCAGCTGTCTTCTTTAAACCAAACATGAAGAACTGTACAAATGCAATTTAGTGGTGTGCTTGTCACTAGCGAGTCTTTAAGTATGTTATTTAGCATGCTTCTTAAGTATATTATTTAGGTTAATATATAGTAAGACTCAGTTACTTTTTGATAAATTGGAGGTTTTTCTCAGGTCCTCTGTTTTGACAGCTGGAGAATGACCCCAGGTGTGTCAGGCCAGCGCTCTCCACTGAGCTGCCGTTGCCCCAACCCTTTCTATTTTATTTTGAGACAAGGTCCTGCAGAGTTGCTCAGGTTGGCCTAGAACTTGAGATCTTGTCTCAGCTGCCTGAGTAGCTGGGGTCACAATATTTCCTATGCATCCCAACCCAGGCTTTTTATTCACTTGCTATGCAAGTGTTCTGTAACTGAGCTACGTCCCCAGCTGTCAATTTAACGATTTCTGATACAAGTTCCAGTAGGTTATTGGAAGCAGTCTGTACTGAAACACAAGAGCCAATAAATCCCAGCTGTGTGAATCTTAAAAAACAATGTTTTGGAAATCAGAACGTGGTAATATTCAAGACACAAAATTGTTTTGTAACTTTTCTGCCACTTGGTTCTATCGGGTTCTTGGCATTCTTGTATCTGTTGCCATGGTGAGTTAATCATAAGTGCTGTTCTCTGTGCCTCTCGGTTTCATGAATCCACTTTTTACCCGTAGTGGGACTGATACTGCTAAGTGGTCCTGAGAACAAAAAGCTCAACTACCTCACATGCTTGCTTGAAACTGTATATAGTCCTAGTGCAGCTGTTTTTATAATTGCAAAAATGAGAATGTAAACTTGAAACACATAAGGGCTGGAAGTGTGGGTCAGCAAAGAGTATATTCCTAAGACCTCTGTAAGGCCCTTGTGGTTTGACCCTCAGCATAGTAGTTAAGGCTAACTTTGCTGTCTGTTTCCTCAATTAATGTGTATGCAGATATGAAATAGGACTTAGCACTCTTTAGCTTATATCTTTAACCTCTCTAACCCCAAGTTTCCAACTAGTAGCAACAACAAAAAGTAGCAAATGGATTGTGTTCCAAATCTATGACAAATGAAGATGTGAGCTACATAACTAGTTCTTAGCATGATCAAATGGAAATAAAACTCTATCCCATCAGTGTTAGCACCTTAGTTGCCTTTTGCTAGATGGTAGTCAGCTCTCAGAATCCTTTGGCGCCCTCCTTTTAAGCTGTAAACAACTTTCTAATTCTTTAAGTGTGCATTTTTAAAATACTAGTAGCTAGGGCCCACCTGCCTTCCAAAAATCTGACAATTGGGAGTGGTGAGATGGCTCAGAGGGTGAAGGAGCCCTGCCCACACAAACCCTGACGATCTGAGGTTGATTCTTAGAACTCAGGGAAAGGTGAGAGGAGAGAACTAATTTCAGAACAAAACTGACCTCTGAACTCCACACATATCTCAGGGGTGCTGCCTGCCTGCACAAATCATACTAATGAATCATTTCATCAGATATGATAGTTCCCACTTAGCACATTTCTCCAGTAGTCCATGGAAGGGCTTGTCCTCTGAGCTTTTGCCAGCATTGCTTGTTCATAGTCTATAACAGAAGTATGTTAGATGCTTTATATGCTAAATGAGAGTTCTTGAGCTAACGAGTGTGGTTGTTCAAAATTTAATATAGAATTAAGAATTATTTGATGAAGACGTTTAAAAGTAATGTTTGTCTTTATTGTACTTTGGTTTGTTTTCTATTTAGGTACTTTTAAACTAGTAATAGAATTTTCTGAAGAATATCCAAATAAACCACCAACCGTTAGGTTTTTATCCAAAATGTTTCATCCAAATGGTAAGTAGCAGCTTCTTAGATTCTGTCAGCGATGGCATGGGGGTTGGGAGGGTTTGTCCTCCCATTGGGTGCAGCTTATTCTTACAGTTAGGGCTGGTCTTCACATACTGTTTCCATGCCTGTGTTGGCGACAGTTTCATTGCTAGAATCTTAACAAGGTTCCATGTGTGAATTAAAGTAATTTAATAACATCTGAGTTAAAAGTAATAAACACTTACTTGCTTAAGGAACACAAAATTTACCTGAAACTTAGCTTTTAAAAACCACACATTCAAGCCAGGAGGTGGGTAATCAGGGTTCAAGGTCGTTCTTAGCAACTTTAAAGCCATGAGACCCTATCTCCCAAAACAAAATGAAATGGCTCAGTAGGTAAAAAAGGTACCTTCCCACTAAGTGACAGCCTGAGTTCGGTCCCCAGGATTCCCAAGATAGAACCAATTCCTGCAGGTTGTCCTCTGATCTCCACATGTGTTACTAGAGCACACATGCATGTGTGTGCTCAAATGAGTAAAACAGATAAATGATGGGATCTCATAGCCAGTCTGGCTTCAGGTTGATGTGTCCAAGGATGACTTTGAACTCAGGATCATCTTCTGAGTGCTTATGGGCAGGTGCCACCATGCTCAATTTATGTGGTTCTAGGAATCAAACTAGAAATTTACACAGTAGGCAAGCACTCTATAACCTGAGCTACATGCCTAGTCTCAGGTTAACACACTCACATATATAACATATGCACCATTGTACTCGCCCATCCCTGTTGGTTGGTTGGTTGGTTTTTCAACTAACCAAGGCAGCTCTGGCTGTCCTGGAACCTGCTTTGTAGATAAGGCTGACCATGAAGTCAGAGATCTAGCTGCCTCCCGAGTACTGAGATTGAAGGTGTGCTCCACCACTAACTACATTACACAATTATACCATATTATAAAAAGTACAGCGCATTAAAATTAAAGTTCAGTAGAGTTTGGGTGTAGTCACAGACACAGCAAAACTATGAACATGGCTGGCTTCCTTTTCACTTTTGAGATACAACAAATAGTCTGGGTGCTTTGTATTAATAGGTTCTTAGAGCACACAGCCCTTGGTGACTTTTCACCTGTGTAAACCCTGGATCTGTCTGTTGTGATAATTGAAGCTGAACTCTGTCTCTACTGCTTGAATAATATTTTCCTATTTGGATAGGTTCTGTTTACCTGTGGATCAGTTGATGGACATTTAGATGCAGGTTTCTTTTTGGCATCTAAAAAAAAATCAAAACTAGTTCAAGACTTTAAAATTATCAAATGCTTTTCTTTCTTCTTCTGGCATGTGTGCCATTTGATTCTCATCTTTATGAGAACGTGGCAGACCAGAAGGTCTGAACTGAGGCTGTTAGCAGAGAGGAGTGAGGCCAGGAGGGGTAGGCAAAGCTGCCCAGAGGGGAATAATAGGATTGAATGAGGAGACCTAGGATTTATACACACACATTCACATTCTCATTCTCTTCCCCCCACCCCCAATCCTGTTTCTATGGAGAATATGTTGCTTCGAAGACTTTTCAGTTTGGCAATATTGCCAGAAGTGGAACGTGCCAAAACCCCGGTGCCTACATCCCAACACCCCAGATCTTTTTTGGATTACAAGGGAGTTTGTTTGTTTGTTTGTTTGTTTTTACTCATAGATTATGCAGTTGTGAAAGTCCTATAAGTAAATGTTGTAAATTCATGATAATCTGAGAATCCTCTCTAGAAGTGGGGCTTTTTTAGGATCTCTATTTGAGACTTAAGAAAGGTGAAGTAGTTCTGGTTTGGGTGCTGGGGAGTGAGCCCAGGCCTGCACATGTGAAGCAGGCACGCTACCACTGACATTTGGGGCACCTTGACCCCAAAATGGGGGTAATGAATGAATGGCGTGCTTCAGAAAATTTCCCTCAGCCTTCCAAAGATGTCATGGGTAGTGAGGCAGATGTTACTTTCAGAACAAGTTTCCCTGTAAGACAGAGGAGTTCAGTGTATGTGCTGAAGAGTTCTTACTGTGGGATATGAGTTGCTTGTAACTAACTTATGTTGTTTTGCAGTGTATGCTGATGGTAGCATATGTTTAGATATCCTGCAGAATCGATGGAGTCCCACGTATGATGTCTC
>NW_022196911.1:47028666-47051763 GCF_008632895.1 Mastomys coucha | reverse complement strand
ACAAGTTGTACTGCATCTTAGTTTACTGGATAGATTTAAAACACAGTATTGTAGAAAGCTAATACAAAGCTATCCTATGCCTTCAAATAGTATAGAAAATGGAAAATATACAAGTAAATTCTGTTGAACCATTTGTGTAGTCTCTCTAGTAGTTGAAACAGCTATTGTAGTGTTCCACACCAGCCTCCATAGATGTGCTCTGGTAGCCTCTCTGCTGGAACATTGGGTTGCAGAGTAACCATGTCTTCTGTTTACAAGCAAAGTTTAAAACTGGGATGGATAAGAACTGATACTTTCCTGTAGAAGTTGTTACCCCAAGGGGCTGAAGAGATGGTTCCGTGGTTATTGCATGTACTGTTCTGCAAGAACCCAGTCTCTGTTCCCAGCTCCCACTTCAGACAGTTCACAGCTGCCTGTAACTTCAGCTCCGGGAGGATCCAGAGCTACTGAATAAATCAAACTGGCATTCACATAAATAGACACCTACGTAATTAAAATACTAATTTATTAAGCTTAGCATGGTGGCACAAAACCTGCTTATATCCTTGGGAGACTGGGGAGGATCAGGGCTTTGAGCCTGGTCTACATAGTGAGTTCCAGGCCACTTGGGGTACACGGTGAGATACATGCGGGATACTTCTGCCATTCATTTAGCTCTACAACTCTTTCCTCCAGTGACTTGGACAGTAAATAAGCAATACCTGTGAGAGGGCTCAAGTATTTCTCTAAACAACATGCTGGGTATGTCAGCACTATATTTATTCTTAGCCATTTTCTTCATTCATTTGAAAACAAACATTTAAGTACTTGGTAAACAGTAAAAGGGAGTGATGTCAGATTGTGAGCCAGCTATGAAGTTTTTCTACCTATCTGACCCATCTGACTTTTGGAGAAAGTCCTTAGAAACGTTCTATTTATGAGTCACTCCTGTTTTGTCTTCGGCAGAGTACCAGGTCTGGATCTTGGTCTAGATACATTTGGACAGCAAGAAGCTAGAACTAAGCAAGGCATTGAGATAGAGACCTGCACAGGGCTTATAATAAGTGCTTGAAATGCACTTCCTTGGGAGCAGGGCCTAGCAGAGAGCAGCCCACGTGCCACTGTTCCCAGCACTTAGATGTTGTTTAAGCATAAAACTGGGCACTGTTCTATTCCAGATCAGGAAACTAGATACAGAGAGATGAGGTGTCTCAGGTCAGCCAGCTAGGAAGTGAGCTGGCTTTTGGAGTAGTATAAACGCTGAAGCGTAAGGGATATTAAGGGAAGTTTTACTTTATTTGGTAGAGTTACACACAGACTGCCCATTGGGAAGTTTTCTCTGTTGTCATTTCCCACCTTCATACACACACCCCATGTCAAAGTCTGGGTATAGAAACTTGCTGCTCTCTGATATAAAGGACTGATCTCTCAGCAAACCATTTCCCTTTCAATCCAGGTGGGATTTCCTGGTGGGAGGAGGGTTGAACCAAGGTCTTTCCAAGTATGAGAGAAGCACTATACTGATGAGCTCTTCTCCCAATCACAGAAGGACACTGGAGGCTGAATCTCAAGGTCCTTAAGCCTAGCCCTCTTAACAATAAAATAGGCCCATTAAGTCACTTTGAGAGGCTTGCTGTGACATGGCTTAACAAGTAAAGGTGCTTGTCACCAAGCCTGATGGCCAAAGTCAGATCTGGGAAGGAACCCGATGGCCTGATGGCCAAAGTCAGATCTGGGAAGGAACCCGATGGAAGGAGAGAAAGGACTCCCATAAGTTGTCCTATCACCTCCAACCTCAAGATGGGACATGTGCTCCCATCCCATACACATAACCACAAAACCAGTATAATTTGAAGTCTTTTGAGATCTCATCTAAACCTCGTGTATGGAAAGCAATGAAGAGAATTAAGGGCTGCCATGATTACTAATTGTTCTGTGCTCTGAAAACAAAGGCCCTGCCTATACAGAGTGCTATTTCCTGGTGGGAGGAGGGTTGAACCAAGGTCCTTCCAAGTATGAGAGAAGCACTATACTGATGAGCTCTTCTCCCAATCACAGAAGGACACTGGAGGCTGAAGAGATGGCTCAGTGTTAGATCACATACTGTTCTTGACGAGGATTTGAGTTCAGTTCCCAGCACCTGTGCCAGGTGCTCACCACTACCTGTAAGTCCAGCTCCAAAGGACCAGGAACTTCTGACCTATGGACACTAGCTCTCAGGGGGACAGGCATAATATGGGTGTGGTGCGGTCCATGCTTATATCTCAACATTTGGGAGGCCAAAACAGGAGGGTTCCATGAGTTTGAGGCTGGCCATGCTACACAGAGTGAGACCCTGCCTCCAGAAAGAAACATTTGGGCTCAAATGGGAAGATTCAGAGTTTTGTCTCATTTGAGTTGCTGGAATCCAAATAGCCCCAGGCATGTTAGGTAAGTGTTGTCAGCTAGTTGTATTATCAACCCTAAGAGTAGACAGTGTGGATCACAGTTCTTTTCTGTTGTGTCCAGCCATGGGATATGGCATATGGGTTAACTATATAAGGAGAAATCTAATAGTTGAAGCTGATGAGGTGCAAATTGTCAGAAGATATTTTAACAGAGTTGTGGCTCCGTTTAGTTCCCATTTAGTGTGGGAGAAAATGAGCTACTGTCCAATAGAGATCGTTTTCCATCTAAGTATATGACACAGCAAAGATACCAGAAGTCTTTTGAAAGCATAGGCCTTTCCTCTAGCCTTTGAAGAAAGAACAGGTAATTGAACACATGCACTATTTTTAGTAAATTTGTCCTATCACTGCTATAGCTTTTAAAAATAATCTTAGTAAAGTCTTGAGGTTTTAATGTTTCTTCTACTCAATAGGATGGCTAGAGAATTAACTTTAGTTGGGTCAGAAAGATAAACAACCTGTTTATCAACAGTCCACACCCAGCTCAACATTAGTTCCAGCCATCCACTGGTATATGGAAGCCTCAGACTTGGAAGCGGAACCTGACTGTGGAAGGATTTAGCTGCCGTTGATCGCATAACTAATGCTCTCTGGCCATGTGGCTCTCATCTGACTGTCTTGCAGAGAGCTTAGAAGTGGAATTATGTAGTGACAGTTAAAAAAAAAAAATGACACCTCTGGGTGGTATGTGTGTGGTTCATTGGCAAAGCACCTGACTTTAGCAAGTATAAGGACCCAGCACACACATACACAGAGTAAGAAACTGTTTCGGAGACCTTGACTGATCTTGAAGTCTCAGAAGGAAATGAATCCCTAAAATGTGGTTGGATTGGGAACTTAGGGTCAGAGTCTGACTGAATTCATTAGTCTTCATTCTTAGAATCTGAGGATCTTACCATGTCTTGGAAGGTGCTGGAATGAAGGCATTGCACTTTAGCTGCCCTCCTAGGAGCAAAGACTTTGCTACGCTTGCGCCCTTCTGAAGCCCCAAGGAGAAAGTTGCCCCTTTACAAATAAGATCTTTTGCCAAGAATACCACTGCTCACCAGCTGAATTGGCCTAGTGGCTCTTAAAAGGTGTTAAATAGAGAGCTTGAAGCTCTGGCTGGCCTGTGTAAGTTCATTTTAGAAAATGGAATTGGAAAATTTATAACGGAGTTGGTTCAAAGAAAACAAGGAACCCTTCACCTATCACCTCCCTCAAAGCCAGAGACATACTCTCCCTTTTCATAGAAAAAGATGTGTTTGCTGGTCCTGGTAACTGACCACACTGACAGAGATGAGGGAGGGCTCTGGGGATGCTGGTCTGTCACCAGCTTTACCTACATGCTTATGTCAGGAAAAGTTGTCATCTTACTGTACTGCAACTGGCTTTGGCCCTGGGAATGTTCCCATAGGTGCATACAGACATGTTGTATGAGGCAGAGTGGGGTGAAAGGACTCCTTTAGGGAGAGCACTCTTCCTTGGGTTCCTCTGCAAGCCAGCAACACAAGCAAGGCCAACACCGAGGCTTGGAGAGTTTGGTGTAAAATGTTTCCTTTCCTGGCTTTGGTTACCACATGTGTGTGTGCTAGAAACAGTCTCCTTCAGCTGCGGCAAACCTAAAACTGTGTAGTCCAGGGTAGCCTCAAACTTAGAATCCTCCTGCATCAAACTTCTAAGTGCTAGTATGAGTATTTTGCTTACACAGATGTCTTTGTAACACTTGTATGTCTGAGGCCAAAAGAGGCCATCAGATCCCCCTTTAACTGGGGTTACAGACAGTTGTTAGCCACTGCGTGGGTGCTTAGAATTGAACCAGGTCCTCTGAAGAGCAGCCATTGAGCCTCTTGACCATTGAGCCATCTCTCCAGGCCCATGTTTTGTTGTTTGAGACAGTCTTATTGTAGCCCAGGCTGACCTTGAACTTAGTACATAGTGAAGGATGACCTTAAATATCTGATTCTTTTGTCTCCCTCTCCTAAGTGTGTAGTTTTGTCTATTCTGCTTTGTGCTCTTGGCTGGTCACACACACCCTCCCAGGAGCTATCTCGGATCTTCAAATAGAAAACACACACACATGCATACCTGTTATTCTTAAAATGCCTTTGTTAACTCAATGACTGAGCACTCCTAATTCTTCCCCTGCAACCCCAGGCCAAAGGCCACTTCCCTGAAAACTTACATGGCTGGTTGGCTTATCTCCTCAGCTACTGTGTCCCCTCCTCTCTCCCAGTCTTCCCAATTCTCACTGCATCCTACCCCAAACTGTTTAAGATGATTAGGTAACACAAGTTAAGGACCAGATAGCAAATTCATGGTTTTGTTAGATTCTGATTATCATAAAGTATTTTAAGTTTGCTCAAATAGAAATGGCTAAGAGTAGTTAAGGTTTAACAGTTCAGAGATACTTTACTTAGTCTTCAAAAACATCAGAAGTCCACAGAATGTGACATTTAATGTTATTTCATTTTTAAGGATTATTTGACTAGCTACATGTCTGCTCCTGACAGTATCCCTTCACAGTTCAAAGAAGATACTGAGCAACTTTACCTCCAGGCGAGGTAGCCACAGGGCAAAAATTGCCTATTTCAGACAAAATACTGTCCAAAATGGGCACACTATGTGGAATAGTCGGCTGATAACTCTGCCAAGACATGGTAAACAGTCATTCATAATTCTGCTTTACAAAGGTCCGTTAGATGATCCTGGGCCAGAAGGCTGAAGACAGATGTTCCAGCATTTTGAGGAATGGGGGGCTGTCCAGCAGTCTACTGTCTCTACAGTTGTTTAAAGTTTGAGAAGCTATGTTTGGTGCTTCCTATATACCCAAGTCATATTTATTTCATTCCTGGATTTCTGACGGGGTTGAAGACTAATTATAGCCCCATAAGCAAACCTAAATTGTTTAACATTAAAGACATGATAAGAGTAGAAAGCATAGTTTTGAGATGGTGTTACAAGCTAAAATCAAAATATAACTCAGAAGAAACAGAATTGTAACTCTTTAAGTTAGGAATGATGGTAGTGTGCTTTAACTGACAAATATGATGGATTGGATGTTAACTATATTTTGCTGGGCAGTGGTGGCACACACCTTTAATCCCAGCACTTGGGAGGCAGAGGCAGGCAGCTTTCTGAGTTGGAGGCTAGCCTGGTCTACAGAGTGAGTTCCAGGATAGCCAGGGCTACAGAGAAACCCTGTCTCAAAAAAAAAAAAAAAAAAAAAAACTGTATATCATGCTTTGTAATTTACATGATTGTTATGGTTCTACTCGATTAGGTCTGAGGAAAGAGGGGGTTGTTTGGTTTGTTTTTAAATTGGACAGAAAAGGTGAAATGTAGAGGGTGGTTCTGGTGCTTTAATTGGGAATCTGTGTTTATTGACACTAAAGGTCCTTGCCTCCAATTGGTTTTTGATCTATCAATAAAGATGCCAGTGGCCAATGGCTGGATGGAAAGAAAGAAGTGGGATTTCCCGGTTCCCAGAGAAGGCAAGGGGAGGATACTTGGGGAGAGAGAAACAGAACAGACTCAGAGCTTCAGGGGAGATCTTCCAAAATGTAGGTGGAAAAGGAAAGTGGTCCACTGAAGGGCAGCCCAAAAGTGTCTTGGGCAGCAAGACCAATGAGCTTCGCAGAAGGTAACCAGGCAACTAAGTTGAGGGCAGATGTAAGGCTTAGGAGTAACGAACAATAAGGGCACGATAACTGCAGAAGGCTTCTAAGAGCCCAGCAACAGAGGCAATAAGTCAGTTTAAAAAATGAGCTAATGTGTGTATATCTTTCATCTGAAGAAACACACCTGGTTTATGCATTGCTAGGGATAAATGCAGGCCTTCATGCACTTTAGGTAGGCACTCAACCCCAATCCCACAAAGATGCTTTGGCAAACTGGATCTTCTGTGTGGAACAGCTTGTGAAGTAGCCACAATCTGCATCAAGGATCTAGTGATCAGAGCTGCAACACACGATACCAAAGGGAAATGAAGATTGTTCTCTTTGCAGCTGGCCTGGGCAGGCACAGGCCTAGACAGGAAGCCCAGAAGACAGCAGAGTACCCGTGTCATCTACAGTGCACACCTTTCAACCCAGCATTCAGGAGGCAGAGGTAGACAGATCTCTGTGATGCCTACCTGGTCTACATAGCAAACTCCAGGCTAGCCTGGGCTATGTAGTGAGGCTTTGTCTCAATACAAAAACAGTAACAAAATTTAACAAGTTGTAAAGATAATTGAATACAAAAAGTAGAGGGAAGCACAAATTATCAACTTAGCAGCTGAGATGCTTAAAACCTAAGGTTTAAGTGCAAGTAGGGACCATAGTCTGCCTAGAACTCTACCCAGAGTGAAGGGGAATCTAGTGTTTTGCAGGAATACGTGTGACAGGCCTGTCACAGGCTTTGTACACAGTGCAGGACAGGAACATACTGACACCAAAGAGCTCAGGACCCCAGACCCAGTGCTATTGGATCCCAAGATACCTAGAGTTTGGGGCCCTTTCTATAGAAAGGTCATCTCTGCTGAAGCCCTGTAGTGGGATGGGAAACCAGAGCACGAAACTTGCTTGTCTTTTGTGTGAGTCCAAGTTTGTCAAAAGCTTTGGTTCCAACATGTTCCAGCTTCTCTGAGAGGAAACCCAGAACAAGACACAGGCACAGTCGTGCCAGGCATGTATAGACACTGGCTTACATGTTCACCTCCAGGACTAAGGAGCCCACATCTAAGGCCGGCAACAGACCATTATTAGTTTCTAGTCTTTGGTTTTGTGGGGCTTTGAGTATGTCTAGGTGATGCAGTGGACTTCCTCAGCTGGCTTTCAGAGTATGGGTACCAAACTCCCTCCATCGCTGACATGTACATGCTGTAAAACTGCTTCCTGCTGGCAGCCGCCCTACCCCTCCCCAACCTGACCCAAGAGTGTGATCTTCAGAAAGAATGAACTTGGAAGTTCATTTCACACACACAATACACTCTCTCTCTGTCTCTCTCTCTCTCTCTCTCAAAAGGATTCTTTTTTTCAGTATTTGTTGACTAAAATGTGGTTCCTAAATTCTAAAATTATTGTCTCTAAAGATTTGTGTGTACTCTCCCAAATTAACTTCTCAGGAATATTCCAGAGAACAATTTTTTGGGCATAGCATCACCAGCATAAGCACCTGTATATCTGAAATTTCCATACTCACTTTCCTGATACACACTTTTCTAAGTTCTGTCCTGGGCATGCCTTGGAGGTGTGCTTAATTAAGTCCCTCTGTATGACCTCACTCTCACTTCAAGTTAGGGAAGGGATACCTAAGAATACAGTACTAATGCCATAGTTGAGTCAGCCACTAGGTTATAAAAGTGAGAAGAGAGGTAGGCAGCTTAGCTGAGGGAATGAAGAAAACCAAAACTGAAGACCAAAAAGACTGGGGAAACAGAACAGAAAGGCAACAGAACTGCACCATATTGGGCCCAAGGTGCCATGCCTACAGGCAGCTCCACTTCTGGATTCCAGTTGTCCAAATACCAACAGGAAGTAACTGAAGGTTTATGGGAAGAAATCACACAACTCGAACCTAACTTCACTCAATGGAAAAGCTGTTTTATTGGGGGTTGTAGACAGGAAATAAAATCAACAATCTATGGAAAGTGCATTTTGCTTTTAAGCCTCACAAATCTGCAGATGATTAGAATGGATGAAGGCTAGGCTGCATCTGAGAAGATGAGGCTCCAGCTCAGTGAGCACAGAGCTCTGCCCTCCAACAGTCACCACCTTGCCATTTCCCTGTGACAGGCGGTCTTTCTTTCATTGCCTTGGAGAAGCTTGTCCAAGGTATCAATCAAATCAAGGGTGACTGGGGACTGGAGCTGAAGCCACATAAAGGTGTGGCCTTTATCTCACACCACAAAAAAGAATGTGTCCCCTGCTCTGACTAAACAGCAGTGGCCCCAGCCTCTGGGTGTCCAATTTCCTGTATCCAGCCGATGAGGCTAAGGCAGACCCCACTGCCTTTCTGGTCATAATGGGCCTGCCATTGATGAGTCCTGCTGTGTACACTGCTCCACAGCTCCCCACAGCTGTTATCTAATCGTGACTAAATACAGAGAATTGGAAGGGGGTTAGAACACATATGCCAGCTGTCAGGTGGAATGTCAAGACCACTGTCTCAGAGCAAGCAGGACTGCATTGCAATCCAGAAGTGATATGCAAGGTAGTTAGTTCTTCACATGAGAAAGCCTTCTGGAAACAAACAAAAAATGCAGGCACATGGGCATCTAGTACCTAGAAATCATCTGGTTGGCGGAATAAAACCATGTTTCCAGCAATTTTTAAATCTATTTTTTTTCTTTCTTTGAAATACTAGGGACCAAACCCAGGACCTCAAGCATGCTAAGGAAGTACTCTACCACTGAGCTACATCTCTAATCCTCAGTGAATTTTAAAATGAGGCTGGATGCTTTTTTGTACATTGCCTCCTGCCTGTGAGCTAGCTCTGCTACTTCAGGGCCTAAATATGATTCCCATTTCCTACACAAAGGTCCCTGAGCCCAGCAGTGGGGGTGCTCCAGATACAGCTGGTTAGTACACTGTCCTTTGGTGGCCATCAGTGGTGAGGTATAAATATACAGTGGGTTCAGGTAGAGATAAGGACACAGAGGGTCTGTCTTGCCTCAGGACAAACATGGGTCAAGGTACAGCAAAACAAGAATTATATTTACAGGTACTCTGTTTTAAAAAAAAATCAAATTATAAAATTTATCACCTGTCATTGTTATATCAACATAAAAGGCATTTCAAACAAAGTTTGGCTTTGACAACCTGATGAAATTTCTGAGAGTTCACCATATATGACTACATAAATATGCATGTGTATTTTTACAGCAATCCTGGAAGAACGAAGACGTCTTTGAAGCCCTTGGGCCCCGTCCTTTTCCATTCCAGCTGCCTCTATGCTGCAAATACCAGGAATCTCACTCAAGAGCTGCCAATGTTCAGTCACCTTCACCCCGGCCTCCTTCCTAAGTCTGTCCCCAGGGTGGGAATGTGGAGATCTGCCTTAGCTTTGATGCTGAAGAAAAAAAAAAAGAAGAAAAAGTTACACAGCCATCGAGTCCCATGAATCAAGTTCATCTTCACACATTCAAATAAAGCAGTGATGGAATATTTATGTGCGACCCAGATGGCAAGTCTACTCAGAAATTATTAATATTTTACTACACACAGAAAATGCAGCCACACTCTGACCACATGATCCATTTGGCAGCCAGAACCTTACTTCCCTGACTTGTGGCTTGCTGTCTGTAAGTGTTCACAGTTTAAAGTGATAACGGAAATGCTTAAGTGCTATGCCTGCTGCCAGCCTCTGGCCTCACAGACACTCACTGTTCTATATTCAACACGGCAAGATTCAGGTGGGTCTCTGTCGTACTCTGCACTGAGCCAGAGCACTTAGAAGTGAAGGGTACGTATTTCTGGAGTTCACAAGATTACAAACTGTAAATGGAGTCTGCAAACAGTGGTGGCCTGGCACCGACCGATTCCTTCCAAGTGCTCTAGCACCTTCGGTAAATATAAGCATGGCTTTAGAAAACTTTTAAGGAGGGTGTGAAGAAATCACTGTCACCTTGTGTTTGAATGGATTCCCTTAACACCGAGCAGCAGGAGTGAATCAACTTGAAAGTCTTTTTAGTAATCAAAAGATTTCAAGGTATGACCTATTTCCTAGCTAAGTCAACAACCTTCAGCAAAGATAAAATACAAATCTTTGTACACTTGGGAGAATGCAGTGTGACCAAGAAACTACCTGAATGTGGTCCAGGGAGACATCCCTGAGCCACCCCTTAGATTTTCATCTCATGTGTAGGAATTAGGGGCTATCCAGGTAGCCAATTGTCTTCATAACTGTTTAAGTTTTGGAAGCTACTGTGGTGCTTTCTATATACTCAGGCAATTCATTCTTGGATTTCTGATGGGGTGAAGACTAGTTATAGTCTCATAATCAAACTCAAGTTGTTTAGCATTGAAAGAGAGGTTATAGAGTAGAAGACAGTTTTCAGATGGTGTGACAGGCTAAAATCTAAACATAATCCAGGGATAGAATTGTAATTTTTTGTTTGTTTGTTTGTTTTTCGAGACAGGGTTTCTCTGTGTAGCCCTGGCTGTCCTGGAACTCACTCTGTAGACCAGGCTGGCCTAGAACTTAGAAATCTGCCTGCCTCTGCCTCCCAAGTGCTGGGATAAAAGGCATGTGCCCCACCACTGCCCAGCAAATTGTAACTCTTTAAGTTAGAAAGACTTGTCATACTTCAGAGGGAGAAAAGGCCACAAGTCATGTGAGATCTAGGGTAGAGTATCTAACTGACAAGTATGATGGACTGGATATTAACTGTGTAATTCACATGATTGTTATGGCTTTGTTGAATTTATTTTGGAGAGAAGTTTTCTTTAATTGGACAGAAAAGGTGAGGTGTAGGGGTGGTTCTGATGCTAAGATCCTGTTCCCTAATTGGTTCTTGATTGATCAATAAAGATGAGCTAGGCAGAATAGGTAGGACTTCCAGTTCTTCCACAGGCAGGCTAGCAGCCGCTGAAGAGGAGAAAGTTTTGTCATACTTAGGAGGGAGAAAAGGCCACCAGTCATGTGAGATCTAGGGTGGAGTAACCACTGGCCACTTCCCTGACTGGGCCTGGGGTAGAAGGCAGGAGGTTAGAAACATAACTAAGCTGAGGGCAGATTTAGGGTGCTGAGCTAAAAGGCTTAGAAGATCCCAGCCACTGAGCTAAAGCAATATAAAAATAAACTAATGTGTATGTGTGTCTTTCATCCACAGATCCAAAAGAACCTGGGTGGGGCTGGTAGCACTGTCTGCCCAGAGCTTAAAGCAGGATAACAAAAAACATACACAACACTCATGTATCTAGGTGTTTTGTCTGCATGTATGTCTGTGCACCAAGTATATCCCTGAAGCCTGAGGAGGACCCAAGAAAGAGTTAGAAGCCCCAGGATTAGGGTTATAGATTATGAGTCACTATGTGGGTGCTGGGAATTGAACCAGGATCCTCTGGAAGAGCAACTAGTGCTCTTAACCACTGAGCCATGTCTCCAGTTCCTCAAGAGTTTCAACTGGACAGACTCAGACCACTACCCTTTTCACATGGCATTATTAGATGATTCACCTATCCTGGACTCTGGACCACAAGACTAGCCCACAGGGTCAGATCCATCTCTCTCTCTCTCTCTCTCTCTCTCTCTCTCTCTCTCTCTCTCTCTCTCTCTCTCTCCTTTCTCTCTCTCAAGAGTTTACTTATTTTATATATGTGAGTGCACTGTTGCTGTCTTCAGACACACCAGAAGAGGGCATCAGAACCCATTACATATGGCTGTGAGCCTCCATGTGGTTGCTGGGAATTGACCTCAGGACCTCTGGTCAGTGCAGTCAGTGCTCTTAACCACTGAGTCATCTCTCCAGCCCCATCCTCTCTCTCTCTTTCAACAGGATCTACATAGTCCAGTCTTGTCTCCAGCTGTCGGGTAGCCAAGGGATAACCTCAAGTTCCAGATCTTCCTGCCTCTGCCTCTGGAGTGCTGTGATTAAAGACATAGACCCCCCATGTCTGGTTACGGCTTTCATGAAAACATGGCCTCAGAGCTGGCTGAAGTTGTAAAAAAGCACAGAACACCTTGTGGTGTGTGGGCACACCTGCTCTTCTGACTTCCGCACTGTTCCCTGTGATCAATTTCATACTGATGTCTTTCCTTGTGGGACACAGATGTTCTCAGGAGAAGCAGCAAATTATGATGTTAATGACTACTTTGAATCAACAATAACAGTTTTGTCAATAATTGCTCCTTTTCCATTTTTGTTTGTTTTTGCTTTTTTTTTTTTTTTGAGAGAGAGATGGTCTCTATGCTGCACAATCTGTTCTGAAACTAACTATGTAGAACAGCCTCATGCAAACCCACAGAACTCTATCTGCCTCTGTCTCCAGAGTGCTGGGATTAAAGGCGTGGCCACCACACCCGACTCTTCTTGCCTGACTCAGTGGCCACTGATGCTGTCACTGCTTGCTCCTGCAGCAGCCACACTGTGGCTGCAGGCTTCAGGTGAACACTAGGTGGCACTTAGATTGCCAAGGCTGCTTGCTCAATATGCTTGTGCCAAGTTCCCCCTTTCAGAAGAGAGCATACACTCTTCCCAACTGTTGACCCAATCCCATCTGTCACACTCATTCCTCAGACCAAAAAGGAAGAGCTGGACAGAGATACACCCACCCAAAAGCTGCAGGGGGGCAACATGTATTTTTAACACTTTACTCCAGAGAGCTTGTGTCTAAGTCATCATCATTGTCTGGTCTCCAGGTGCCAACAACGTTGAGCAACTCCTTTCCACGTCCCAGCTAACTCTAAAACCCAACTACATTCTAATTTTAGAGGGTCAGTTCTGGCTGGCACAATGACAGGGCTTTTAGATTTCTGGCCTAGTACCCTTCAGCTTCACCTGACATGAAAGGAAGGACAAACTATCTCAAAGACAGACTCTCTACAGCTGCCTCACAAACCATTCAGTGCGTGGGTGATTTGTTCTCACGCATGGCTTTCTTACAGGAGTTTGTTTTGCTGTGGTACCAGGGGGTACCAGACCTAGGTTAGCACTGTCACGAAGACACATTTCCAGCCTCCTAGAAGAATCTCTTGTTATTTACACTGTTATTATTTATTTCTCTGTGTGTGCTCATGTATGTGAGCAGGCCACAGAACATGTGTGGAGGTTAACTTTCAGGAGTCAACTTTCAGGAGTTGGTTCTCTCTTTTTACCATGGGTTCCAAAGCTTGACCTTAGGTCTTAACCCTTGCCAGCAAACACCTCTATCTGGCTGAGCCATCTCACTGGCCCAAGACCAACAACCTGTGACTTGGGGTGGAAGATAAAAGTGGAAGAATTCCTACTTTGTTTCCACACGCTGCTTCTTTCAAAGCCCTGCAGTATACATGTCAAGTACATCTGAGCAAGTGTGGCTTCTCTATATGAGCATATCTCTACCCTTTCCATATTACCCATATTAGTAAGATGTTGTCCTATTGGTCTGTGTTACAGCTTACAGGCTCCAGACAGTTATTTGAGATGTCTCTGGGAAGCTCCAGGACATGGTGGCCTGGGCTCACACTGGCTATGTCATCATGTACATCTGCACAAAGCTAAGAATAAAAAGCATGTGTTGGATCCCTTGCATAAGATCAAGCTGAAGTTCACTAGCTGCCAGAAAACCACATCCCACAGATGTAGGGCCTTACCAAGTTTAATGCAAGTAAATTTGAAGACTTGGTGGCTGAGAAGTGGGTGCTCTCCTATGTCTGTGGCCTCAAAGCAGGCCCTGCACTCTTGGCTTCTACATGGCTACACTATCTCCTGAATCAGGCTGCTCAGTGGTAAATCTTATATAAAAGACTAGATAGATATTAAACAAATTTTAGGAAACAAGAGAGCAATTCTGCTGCCTAAAGAGACCAGGCTAGATGTGAGAAAAACACGTGGGGGAGAGGTGTGTGTAGCCAAGACTCACAGCTTTCTTCTCCAGTTTCCTCTGCCTCTCCCTGGCCCAGGGATCCAGGATCCAGACATAAGACTCTAGGGCAAAGCTCATTGTGGACCAGGCCACAGCTGTAAGACTGAGTCCTGAAGACCAGAACTCAGCTGTGGTGTCTGGATATTACCCGACCACATTCCTTATCAGCTAGTCAGAGTTCACGGCGTGAAGTCTGGTCCAGCCCTGACCTGCTGAGGCAGCAGTACCCTGTATGAACTACTCTAAAGTGAAGTACTTCTAACTTTAGCACCCTAAAGATTTTTCTTTTTTTAAATAAGCAAAACAAGACAAGCCTGGGGGTTTAGGCCTAGAATCCCAGAACTCGGGAGGAAAAAGAACAAACAACAACAACAACAAAAACCCTAAATAAATAAACGAATAAATAAGCAAAACAGCTGTGGCTAGAGACAGAGACATGTTATCTAGGCCACCAGGGAGCAGAGGCAGGACTGCGATCCCAAGGCCTGCCAGGCTAAAGATCAAGGTGAAACCTGGGTAAGACTCTGAAAAAAGTAAAGAAAACTGGATACATAGCTCTGAGAGAGCACTTGCCTGGCACATACAAGGCTCTAGGCTCAACTCCCATTAATGTACAAATAATCCGTACACCCCTACACTTCACCTGGGGAAGAAAACATGGTGTTTGTTTTTCTTCCTTCTAGCCTTTTTGTTCAACAGAATGATCTCCATTTCTATCAATTTCCTGTGAACACTCAATTTCATCTTTCGTTATAGCTGAACAAGATTTCATGGTGTATATGGACCGCATTTTCATCATCCATGGGCCTACTGATGGGTATCAAGGCTGGTTACTGTGAACGGTGCAGCAATAAACACGGATGTGTAAAATGTCTGTGATATTCACTCAGAGTCCTTCAGGAGTAGTACAACTGGAAAATGTTTTTCGTTTGTTTTTAGGACCCTCTGTACCGGTTCCTAGTTTTTCCAGCGTAAGGAGCAAGATTCAATCCCTGGCACCAAGAGAAAAGGAGTGTTGTAGACAAACCAAAGAGACTGAGCCTATGTGTTACTCCACTGACAATGCATAATTTATCACGCTGACTTGTTATCCAGTTAAGAAAAGGTTTACACCAACTGTGAAGAAATAATGAAAGGACTTAAGACTGTGGAGCAGGAAACAAAATGCCCAAACCAACACAATACAGTGTAAGCTAGGCCCTTCTCTCTACACTTGCAAATGTTCTCACCTTTCTCATTAGTTCACTTCTGGTTGTAAACTGTGGCAGGTCTTCCACTTCAATCCCATCAGCCATTTCCATCACCTTGTCCAGAAGGTCTTTATTGTAACTGCACAATAAAAAGCAGTAAGGTAAAAACCTGGAAGACTCTCTGTCATTATAGATTAGTAAGAAAGTGTAGTTATTAGACTGTAAATGCTACCCCTAGAAAACAGCACTGCTTGGCTACTGGTAAGGTCATACTATGCTATCTGAGGTTTAAGCAATGCTCCTGCCTCAGCCTTCTGAATAGCTGGGAATACAGATGCGTACAAGCGAAGTTCTGCAATGACTGATACTGCAGGGAAAACCGGAGTGCTCAGCATACAGGTTAACAAATAGTCCTTCCTGCCTGTGAGGACAGAACTAGGCTTGAAGAATGCCAATAGAGCAGATGTTTCAAAAATTACAAAACGGGCAGGAGACATGGCCCAGCAGCCAAGGGAGCACTTGAGACTCTTACAGAGGACCAGGGTTCAATTCCTACAGGGCTGTTCTTTTCAGGTCTCTGAGATCTGACACCCTCTTCTGGCCTCTGAGGATACTGGGTACCAATCTGTTATATATCTATACATATAAACATCTTTAAAAAGAAAACAGGAGTTTGGAGAGACTTGCTCTCAGAGGACCCAGTTTCTATTCCCAGCATCCATCCACGTCAGGTGGCTCACAACCACCGGCAACTTCCATTCCAGGGAATCCAATGCTGTCTTCTGGCCTCCAGCGGCATGAGGCACTCTCATGGTGCAGGCATGTAGACATGCATATAAAATTTAAAATAGGTATAAACAAACACACATACACACACACACACACACAAAAACCACTAAAGTTACAGAAACAGGAGCACCATACTCAAGGATGAGGTCTGAGGGCCAAAAATTGGATTATTTTTTAAAACACATCGAACATTGGTCTCATGAAAATAACACCATTTGTTCCTTTTGTTCAGTTCTCAGTCATTTGTCTGAGCTTGGATCCTGTAATCTCAGATTTTTTAAAGGGCACCTAGTACGCAGGAGGGAAGATGGGCCTGTGTGTGTGATGAGTGTGTCTGGCTCAACATCGCCACATCCTGTTCGGACAAATATCCCAAGATCTGAAAGCAAGTAGCTTTAACCTTGGTGGTGAGGCGTGGTAAAAGAGCACTTATTTTGGATGTGTAAGGGTTTCATCCCTAACAAAAAAAAACCAAAAAGTAAACCTCTAACACAACCTCAATAAACTCTAGAAGTCTGGAAAGGCTTGGAAATGCATGCCTCTCAGTACAGGGGTTCTTGGGTGGATGGAGTTCTAGGGCTACCTGGACTACATAATAAACTGGAAGCCAGCCTCTGTTATAATAGAAGATTGCCTTAAAAGTTAAAAATCACAAGGGAGTATAAAAACCTGGTATCTTTTCCAGGTGGAATATCTCAAGGCCAGGCTTTTGTCTTCCTGGTGTGAACGCAATGGTTGGGGAGGGTGGGTGTTTGGTCAGCAACAAGAAAGCATGGGTTATTTTCATAAAAGGGAAGCCAAGAGGAGAAAGGGGAGAAAGATTACATACTGTCTTTGCGTGAAACCCATCACATCCTCTTGCTAGGTGTCTCTATCTAGAGGAGAGGCTGCACTTTTGTCACGTGGGTGACAGGAGCTAATGGACTTCAAACACACTCTGTAAAGGAAATCCTCTGGGCTAATGAGCAGTAATAAAAATGACCATTGCAATACAGCCTCCTTAGAGTACACCTGCACCGCACGCCCTATTACTCAGCTGCTGTAGTCATCGTAACCATTCATTCACAAGAGAAAAACAATGCTCAGGAGAGATCGTTCCCGAGGGAATGCTAAGAGGGGACCAGGCTGGAGCCAGGTTCTGCGTGGAGCAGTGGATATGCCCAAGTTGAGGATCGACTGATGGAGACAAGGTCAGACAGCTGTCGGGGGTCCGCACCTGCAACCCAAGAAGAGGTGGTTGGCCCAGACCATGGATAGGGACAGCAGCTGGTCCAGGCGGCCGCCGCCGTCGGGTGGGTCTCGGTAATCAGGCAGATGGCGCAGGATGAACTCCATGCGCGCTTTCCATTGCTTCTCACTCTCCGAGTACGAACGAAATTGCTCGGCGAAGTCGGCGGCCTGCCGTACGCCGGAAACTAGTTTCTCCACCGCGGCGCTGGCCTCGCCTCCCACCATGGCTCCCTTCGCAGCAGCCGCTACCGCCGCTAAGGATCGCACCAGCCCGCCGCTTTCCCGACACGCCCCGCGCTGCCGCCTCACGGCTAGAGCGACGGCGGCTGAGCGCGAGTGCTCTGGAGGACTTATCTGGAGCGCCCTCGCGGGGCTCGGAGGTCTAGTGCAACCCA
Source organism: Mastomys coucha (assembly GCF_008632895.1). NCBI lineage: Eukaryota > Metazoa > Chordata > Mammalia > Rodentia > Muridae > Mastomys > Mastomys coucha. The sequence goes on along the minus strand of NW_022196911.1, from coordinate 47,034,205 downwards.
CCGCGTATTGCAACTGCTGGGGAGTTTGAGGCCTGCCAGTATAGAGCTGGCAGCTGGGTGTCCACTGGGGCTCTCCAGTGCCCTTTTTACCCCGGGCATCTGTTTATCCTCAGTCCTACGTTCTGTGGATCTCCCTGGGAAGTGAGGTCCTCTCTTTTATGGATCCACTGTGGTCTCAAACATCTTCACTGAGGTTGTGCCCTCCGGTCTTGCTGTATTCATCATCCTATCAGTACCTACAAGGCATTTTATTTTGTTCCGTGCCTAGGAAGGATGCCCCACTCTAAAGAACTCTGTGAGGGAGGTAGACATTAGGGAAAGAATTACCCAAGTAAATAGGACCTTGACAAGTCATAAAATTCAGAATACCACAAAGCTGAAAAAGCAGGAGACCGCTCCAATCTTGGGTGTGTGGAAGTGGTGGTGGGGAACTGAAGACCGTTTGAGTTCAACCTCTTGGCCCCTCCTGGTAGAAGGAGAGAACCAACTCCTCAAAATTGTCCTATGATTTCTAACATGCAAATTGTGGTACTTTGGAGTCTAAACGCGCGCGCACAAACGCACACACAAATAAATGTAAACATACAAACTGTAAGGTTGGGTCAGAAGAAAGCCTAGAACTCAGGATCTCCAGTTCTAGTGAAGGTCTTAAGTGGTGAGTGGGCCCTAAGGTAAATGTTCATTATATACTGTTTGCTATTGCAGATCCTCCCCCTCCCCCAGGGTCTTACACTGCATAGCCCAAGCTGGCCTACAATTGCTTGCCTCCCTTCTGCAGCTTCTGTTGCAGTGTTAGGAATCCCAGCAGCCAGAAACGCAATCTAGTCCACAAATGCCAGAGTAGTGAGGACCAGCAGCATGCTGAGTGATATCCCTCTCACCTCAGGAAGATATGGTACTGATACTTTGGCGAGGAACATCTGAACCAAACATGAGAATCCAAAGACAGAAACAGCTTTTTCCCAGTAGTCAACACATTAACTGGATAACAGCAACCAGGGCTGAGCCCCCGGGATGCAGATGGCATACCCTGACTGATATTGCAGTGGCAGGTTCCCAGGTGAACCCCCTACCCAGAGTCAAGGTTCCTGGTAATTCTGATTCTAGCTTCAGCTGACTAGACTCTGAAAACATTTGATGTGCCAGGCACAGTGACAGCCACCTTTTGTCCCAGCTACTCCATATGTTAAGGCAGAAGAATTATTTGAGCCTGGAAGTTCGCTGCCATCCTTATCATCGGAGAAAGACCATTGTCTCTTAAAAACACTGCAGAGAGCTGGGTGGTGGTGGCGCACGCCTTTAATCCCAGCACTTGGGAGGCAGAGGCAGGTGGATTTCTGAGTTCAAGGCTGGTCTGGTCTACAGAGTGAGTTCCAGGACAGCCAGGGCTACACAGAGAAACCCTGTCTCAAAAAATCAAATAAATAAATAAATAAATAAAAACACTGCAGAGGCTTCACTGAGCTACATCTTTGGTCCCTTGGTTGTATACTGGAGTGGTTGGTCCAGAAATGAGAACATGGGGGCTGGAGAGATGGCTCAGCAGTCAAGAAATCTGGGTACTCTTCCAGAGGATCTGGGTTTGGTTCCCAGCACCCTCATTGTGGCTTACAGCCACCTACAACCACAGTTGCTTTGTTTGTTTTGTCGTTGTTGTTGTTGTTTTGTTTTTTGATTTTGTTTTTGTTTTTGTTTTTCGAGACAGGGTTTCTCTGTGTAGCCCTGGCTTTCCTGGAACTCACTCTGTAGACCAGGCTGGCCTCGAACTCAGAAATCCTCCTACCTCTGCCTCCCAAGTGCTGGGATTAAAGGCGTGAGCCACCACCAACGGGCTGTTGTTGTTGTTTTTAATAAGAGGCCACAAGCTTAAGATCCTTCTGCCTTAGCCTCCTCAGAGCTAATATTTTAAGTGTGTTCCACCATGCTATTGAAGTTTGATATAAATTTTAGCATCTCTTTGTTAACTTCTAGAGAAACAGCTGTTGATATTTCATATAGGATCATGTTGACTATGCAGATCAATTGGAGAATTAACATCTTATCACTAGCAAATCTAGTTTATGAACATGTCGACGATGTCTCTTTCCATTTATTCCAGCTTTTTGTGCTTTGGCTTTGTTGTTTTATTTACTTATTTTTTGAGATGATGTGGACCTTTCTGTGGTCCAGAGAGTCCTTGAAATCTCAACCTTCCTGCCTTAGCTTCCAAAATACTGTGACTACAAGCATGCTGCTGATGTGTGTATGGGGAATGGTATGTGCTTTTTAAAAGCAGGTTCTTATATAGCCCAGGATGACCTCGAACTCCTTTGGTAGCTGAGGCTGACTTTGAAACACTGATTCTTGGGCCTCCACTTACCAAGTGCTAGGATTGCAGGCCTGAGCCAGTAGATCTGACTTTGTGGCTTGCTGTTTCTGTATGTTTGCTTGCTTGCTTGCTTTGGATGTGAGTGAGTGGTATTCATAAACATCAGTGGAATGTGGAAGTCAGCACAGGGGAAAGCCTCAGGAGCGAAGGGCCGCCATTGGGTCAGGGGATCACGATGGGGCCATGTACTTGACCCCATCAATACCAGAGATAAGCTGATTTTCAGCTACTATAACTTCAAATTCATCTGCATTAAATCTGATGAAGTCCTGGTTCTTTGAGATGTAGATCTTCTGGTGGCCAGTGAACTTGAACCTGGCCTTTCCCAGACCCTCAGACACATGTTCCTTATTTTGCATCTTGAAACAGGTAGACATGATGACCTGACTTATATGGACCTGGCCACTGTGTTCTGTGTTCCCAAAGGCAGTGGATAGGCTTAGAGGTCTGCAGCCTAGAATACAGATGGCTGAGCTCAGAGACGAGCATATCCATCAAAAACTCTATCTTGAAGGCCCTAGGGGCAACCAAACAAGACACAGGCCACACCTCCCAAGGAGGCTGCTGCTTGCAGCCATGGCATCCAGGGACCTGTGAGGAAGGAGTCCTGGCCTTTTGGCACAGAGAGAGTGTGATGGTTCGTATGTGCTCAGCCCAGGAAGTGGCACTATTAGAAGGTGTGGCTCTGTTGGAGTAGGTGTGTCACTGTGGGTGTGGGCTTTAAGACCCTCATCCTAGCTGTCTGGAAGCCATTATTCTGCTAGCAGCCTTCAGATGAAGATGCAGAACTCTCAGTATTGGCCATGTAGCACTCCACTGAGCTCTGGGCTTCACTAGTTGTGGTTTTTGGTTTTTGTCCTGTTTGTTTGTTTGGATTTCTTTCTTTTTCCTTTTCCTACTTCTTCTCTTTTTCTCTTCCTCTTTCTCCCAAGATTATTTTCTGAAATAGTCTTACTGATCCTTTGAATTGCAAACCTAGAAACCCTGAGCTAATTCTAGGAGATGTATTAGAAGCTCATATCTCTCTCTCTCTCTCTCTCTCTCTCTCTCTCTCTCTCTCTCTCTCTCTCTGTCTCTCCCCTTCTCCCTCTTTCTCTCTCTTTCCCTCCCTCCCCCCCCTCCCTCAGTCATACTGTTTTTTGTTGGGTTTGCCATTGGCTGGCATTTTGCAAACAGGCTTCTTCAGTATACAAAGTTTTTTGGATTTCATTTTTTTTTTTATTTTAAGAATGTGTGTGTGGGGGTATTTGCTTGTATGCATGTCTGGGTACCTCATACATGCCTGGGGCAGAAGAGGGTGTCAGATCCAGGAAGCTGGACTTATAGAGTTTTGAGCTGACATAATGGTAGTTGAACCTGGGTCCTTTGTAAGAATAAGTGCCTTTAACTGCTGAGCTACCTCTCCAGACCATACAATTAAAAAAAATACTTATTGCCAAATGTGGTGGGTGGTAAACACCATTAATCCGAGCACTCGGGAGGCAGAGGCACACACGTCTCTGTGAGTTTTAAGCCAGCTTGCTCTACATAGTGACTTATATGACAGCCAAAGCTATATACTGAGACCCTGCCTTAAAATAAAATAATAAAAAAAAACATGCACTTGTTTATTTTTATGTGTGTGAGTGTTTTGTCTGCACAAATGTAAGTGCAGTGCCTGCCAAGCCTAGTGCCTGTGGAAGCCAGACTTGGACATCGGGTCCCCCAGAACTGGAGTTACAGGCAGTCTACATCATCGTGTGGATGATGGAGACTGAACCTGGGTCCTTTGCAAGAGCAGCCAGTGCCAAGCATTCTCTCCACAGCCCCCGTGTTATTTTGTTTTGTTTTTGAGAAAAGGTCTTAGTATATAACCTTGGCTAAGCTGGAACTTTGCTGTGTGCTGTGTAGACCAGGCTGGCCTTGAACTTACTTCAGTCTTACTGTGTCTGCCCCCCCCCCCCGCACCCCCCGGTGTGGAATTGCAGGAAGGAAACACCATGCCTGGCTTTTTGTTGATATTGTCATTGTTTGAGGACAGCATCTCCTATAACCTAGGTTGGTCTCAAACCTACTAGGTACCTGGTGACCTTGAACTTCTAAATCCTCCAGCCTCAGCTTCCCAAGTGCTATGATTGCAGAAAAAAAAAAAAATTTTTTTTTTTTTTTGAGTTTTGTTAGACAAGATCTCACTACATAGCCCTGGGTGACCTGGAACTCACCATGTAGATGAGGCTGCCCCTAAACTCGTAGAGACCCCTCTACTTCTGCCTCCTGAGAGCTGGGATTACCACTCGTGTTGGTATATGTAGCTGTCGCACTTGAAGATATATTGACTGTATGGAACCTTTGGCCCACATTTTCCTTCCTGCGAATGTCTTGTCGGTGTTGGCCCTGGCAGGAATCGATGCTGGCTGCCAAGTCCCTTTTGCTCTACCTGGATGAAAATTATTGAATAGGTGATGTAAAGATCTCCTAATGTCTAAACTCCCATGCCCTTGAACGTCCAAAGCCTGGGGACTGAAACAGCAAGCCCAGAGGCTCACAGCTCCAAACTATGACATTCAGGGGGCCTATTGCTCCAGGCTTCAGCAGCCAGAGAGAGACTCTTCAGGTTGGAGGCTTACTGCGCTGGCTTTAGCTACCAGCCGCACTGGCATATGGCTGCTATCGTAACCCTTGGCTACCACAGCAAGCAGGAGCAGCGGGCAGCAACATTCAGCAGTAAGCAGCACCTGTTAGTGTGACAGCTCTGGTCCTGGGATCCCCAGCTTGCACCGTGGCTCATGATGCCTAGCTCAAGCCTAGCGTGCTGATGTTCTTGGGCCTTAAGGCTCAGCAGCTCTATGGAAGTTTGCCAGTAATTGGGAATTACCGTTCCTCACCTTCCGGTCTTCATAGTCTCTGCCATGTCTGTCACGTCTGCTTCCCACCCAGCGTTCCCTGTGACTCTTCAGCTGCCCTCTAACCTCTACTGGGGCTGCCATTGCAGAGGCTGCCACCTTCACAGCTACTGTGGTCCTGTGGCTGCCTCCACAGTCTCCTCCCAGCTCAGCATGCTCCACTAATGAGAAAAATCAAAAGTAAGTGAGGAATGCCACAAGATGGCTCAGCAGGTAAAGGGCTTGTCTCACAGGTCTGGCCCCTTGACTTTGATCCCCAGAATTCATGTAAAGGTAGAAGGAAAGAGAC
>NW_022196911.1:47021166-47026166 GCF_008632895.1 Mastomys coucha | reverse complement strand
AAGTCAGGACAGGAACTCAAACTGGAGACAGGGGCTGATGCAGCAGCCATGAAAGGGTGCTGCTTACTGGCTTGCTCTCCATGGTGTGCTCAGCCTGTTCTCTCTCTCTCTCTCTCTCTCTCTCTCTCTCTCTCTCTCTCTCTCTCTCTGTGTGTGTGTGTGTGTGTGTCAGATTTATTTGTTTGTTTGTTTGTTTTATATTTTAGCTGCATTGGTGCCTTACTTGCATGTATGTCTGTGTGAGGGTGTTAGATCACCTGGAACTGGAGTTATAGACAGTTGTGAGTGCCATGTGGATGCTGGGAATTGAACCCAGGTCCTCTGGAAAAACAGCTGGTGCTCTTAACCGCTGAGCCATCTCTCCAACCAGTGTGCTTTCTTATAGAAGCCAGGACCTCCAGCCCAGGGATGTAGCTCAGGATAACTTGAGCTTGTGATCCCCCTGCCTCTTCCTCTCACCCATTAGAATGAAGTGTGAGCCACCATGACTGCTGGTTTGGGTTCTGAAACAAGGTTGACTAGGTAGCTGTCTCAGTCACTATTCTCTGCCATGAAGAGACACCATAACCAAGGAAACTTATAACGGAAGGCTTGGAATTGGGGCTGGCTTACAGTCTTACAGGTGCAGTCCATTATCATCATGGTGGGGGAATGGCTGATCAGCACTTATGGCACGGAGCAGGAGCTCTTGATATGTCTTGATCCACAATCAGAGAGAGAGAGAGAGGCTGGAGTTGCATGGGCTTTTAAAACTTTATATCCCACCCCCATTGACATACTTTCTCCAACAAGGTCACATCTAATCTTTTCAAATAGTGCCACTCCCCAGTGACTAAGAGTTCAAATTTATGAGCCTATGGAGGCCATTCTTTTTTTTTTTTTTTTTGGTTTTTCGAGACAGGGTTTCTCTGTAGCCCTAGCTGTCCTGGAATTCACTCTAGACTAGGCTGGCCTCGAACTCAGAAATCAGCCTACCTCTGACTCCCAAGTGCTAGGATTAAAGGCATGCACCACCACCGCCCAGCTCCATCATCTCTCTTAAGCATAGTCGCCCAGGTTGGCCTCAAAGCTGCAATCCAGAGTGTTTGGATTGCAGGTATGTACCACCATGCCCAGCTCTCTACACTGGGTTTAATTCATGTGAAGAGGAGGTAAACCAGTTAACCAAAGGTCCTGGAAATAGCTCATGGAAGCCTTCTGATGAATGCTGGGAGCATGGACCACACAGTTTCCAGACAAGCTCAGGAAGTAACTGCTATTTGATGGTCTGTGTCATGTGGTCATATGGTCAAGGAGGGGAAAAGCCTACATAAAAGCTGAAAATAAATACACATTAAAAATACTAAGTGACGGGCCAGCAAGATGGCTGGGTGGTAAACTGCTTCCATGCATGCCTGATGACCCAAATTCAATCTGTTAAACTTAAGTAAAGAGCTGGATGCACTGGTGGGCATCTGTAATTCAGCATTCCTATGATGAGATAGGAGCAGAGGCGGAGGGATTACACAGGAGCTACTGTGCCCGCTATCCCAGAATATGCTGCATAATGGCAGAAACAACCAGTGATCCGACCTCAATAAGGTGGAAGGCCAAAGTGACTCCTGAAAGTTGTTTAATGACTTCAACATGAATGCCATGGCATTCATTACCCATTACACACACACACACATACACACACACACACAAGCACAAGCATATACACACACAAGCACACACACACACACACACAAGCATGCGCACACATACACACAACGAATAAAATTTAAAAATAAAACTAAAAGGAAAAAATCAATCAATAATTAATTAATTTAAATTGCTATGTGAAGCTGCCCCCAGGACCTTGTTTTGGATTCCAGTTGGCTTACCAGTCTTTGTAATCTGTCAAAGCATTCAGATGAGACACACTGAGCAAATAAGAGTACATTCCAGAGTGAAGTGGGGTTCTTGAGGGGCGAGAGTGGGCAATGACCAGTGGGACCATTGTAAACCGCAATGCTCTCTCAGTGTGAGAGTGGACAATAGCCGAAGGAAGAATTGAGGAGGAAAGCCTTTCACAGGATGAGAAACAAAGACAAGAGAGACCTTGTGTAACCGACACTGTAAGGTAGGCTTTATACTCTTTAAATCTGTCTTAAGATTTACTTTAGTCAGGCAGTGGTGGCGCACGCCTTTGATCCCAGCACTTGGGAGGCAGAGACAGGCAGATTTCTGAGTTTGAGGCCAGCCTGGTCTACAGAGTGAGTTCCAGGACAGCCAGGGCTACACAGAGAAACCCTGTCTTGGAAAAAAAAAAAAAGATTTATTTTAAGGGCTGGAGACTGGAGAGGAGCTGGAGAGGCAACTTGGTGGTTAAGAGCACTGACTGCTCTTCCAGAGGTCCTGAGTGTAATTCCCAGCTCCCATACCCTGGTGGCTCACAACCATCTGTGATGGGATCCAATCCCCTCTCTGGTGTGTCTGAAGACAGCTACAGTGTACTCATATACATAAAATAAATAGGTAAAGTGCTCTTATCCCCTGAACCATCTCTCCAGCTGGGATTTATACTATTTTTAAAGTTTCTGGAATAAGAAGATGTTCTGAGGGGTGCCTTCCTGTCTGGGTGATTGACAGCCCCATTTAAATGAACTCTTAAAAATATATTTTAGGTGGGCAATGGTGGCACATGCCTTTAATCCCAGCATTTGGGAGGCAGAGGCAAGCAGATTTCTGAGTTCAAGGCCAGCCTAGTCTACAGAGTGACTAAAAAATTAAAAATACATTTTAAAAAATAAACGTGTTCTATTTTATGTGTTTGAGAGTTTTACCTGCATGCATGCATATTTGTGCACTGTATCTAGTGCCCATATAGGCAATGAGAGAACATCAGATCCCTTGGACCTAGCAGCTGTGAGCTACCATGTAGCTAGACAGAAGTGAACCCAGGTCCTCTGGGAGAACAGCACTCCCTGTTAACCACTTAGCCATCCTCAAGTAGTAGACTGTGGCTATAGCGATGCACAGATACGGAGGGTCTACCACCTCTGTCCACTTCTCCAGCAGTTGGGTCCTCTACCACAGGATTTTCCCAAGGACATGGAAAGCTGGTTTTTAGTCCACTAATGATGATAACCCTGCCTGCCACATGCTGTAAAACATTATTTGCTTTCTTATAAGGTGCCATTTTCAGTATGACATCAGGCGGATATTTGCTTCAGCCTTTGCAAATACAAGCTTAACTGGCTTTCTGTTTCGTTAGACAAGTCTCCCTCCACCAGAACCTTACAAGGGTGTTCTTAGAAGACCAGCTTAGTGGCTGCTACTGCTTGCCAATGTTCATCTTGAAGATCACAAAGAGTGAAGCCGCTTTACTGTTCTGCTTGCCTGGGGCCATACCCGGGGAACTTCAGACTGAGTGCCTTATTTTAAGCACGGCATTGATGAACTGAAGTACTCAGATGGAGGAGGAAAAGTGGAGCTGGCTCACAAACAGGCAGAGGACCCCAGGAGAGGAGCTTTGAAGAGCTGTTCATTCTCTATTGCTTTTCAAGACAAGTGTAGAGCTAGTGCATGCTCGGTGAAGCCAGATTCGGTCTCTTTTTTTTCTTCCTTCGTTTCTCTCTCTCTCTCTCTCTCTCTCTCTCTCTCTCTCTCTCTCTCTCTCTCTCTCTCTCTTCCCCTCCTGTCCCTCCCTCTCTCTTGTTCTTTATTCCTTCTTTCCTTTCTGGTCATGATGTGGAAAAGGCCTTCAGCATACTAAGTGGATGTTCTGCCACCAGTCACTATCTCCAATCCCTGAGAAATTTATGTCTTTATTATTATTATTATTATTATTATTATTATTATTTGCAGTGGGGTGGGGAAAGTTGGTTTGGTTTTTAGAGACAAGTGTTCCTCTGTAGACCATGTTGGCCTCAATCTCAGAGATATGCTGTCTTCTTCCTTCTGAATGCTGGTGTGTGTCACCTTGTCTGGCTTTTGTTTTGTGGCAAAGTCTCTCCCTGTAGCTGTGGCTAGCCTTGAACTCACTATTATTAGAAATGGGTCAGGGTCCAGAGAAAAGGACAACATTTTCCAAACTATTTGAGCAAGACAAAAAGGGTTCCTTCTGCAGGAGCCTGCAGAGTGGCACTTAAGGAAGCAAGCATGCCCAGAGAGGGCTAGAGAGGGCAAGCAGAGCTGGGGAGGGTCCCGCTGGCTTTTATTCCTAAAGCAAAGAGCTGTGGCTGGTCATCTAGAGACAATACATTCCACTTTACATTTCTCAAGCTATGTAGCCCAGGTTTGGTCTTGAACCAAAGAATAACCCCCTGTTTCAGCCTCTATAGTGGGTAAAACCATGGGTGAGCACCCACCCACACCTCAATCTCTCTTTAAACAGTACTCTAAGGAATTAGAGCTGTCTGAAAATACAAAAATAGCAACTGCATTGAATTTAAATTCCCCCCCCACACACACACACTCACTCTCAACACTCCCTACCCCATTCCCCTACTGCCCCATCCCTGGGAAAATTCAAATGAAGGGTTAACCTCCAGTTCTGTAATAAGTTCATAGTAGAAGTAGAAATCTAGGGGTCTGGAGAGAGGTAGCTGCATTGCCAGAGGACCTGAGTTTAGTTCACCGCACCCCCATGGCAGCTCACAACTGTCTGTAACTCCAATTCCAGGAGATCTGACTCTTTCCAAGATCACCACACACATGTGATCAACATCCATACATGTAGGCCAGCCTGGTCTACAGAGTGAGTTCCAGGACAGCCAGAGCTATACAGAGAAACCCTGTCTTGAAAAACAAACCAAAACCAAAATCAAAATCAAAACCAAGTAAATATATAAACAAACAAACAAACCCAGGGAGCTACACAAAGTGTAGTGTAAAAGATAAGCGCTCAGGTGAGGGTAGACAATGGTGAAGTCATTGTGCCATCCCTATTTAGGTAGTATTTACATTTTTGTTAAAGTCTCTAGAATAGATAGCTTTCCTGGAAAATATTTTCTTCTGTTCTTTTTCTTTTCTTT